>NC_077228.1:420237375-420437647 GCF_027887165.1 Monodelphis domestica | reverse complement strand
CTTCCTTGGATATTAGAGGGATTTACTTCACTGGAAGATGTTAGTGAAAACTGAACGATTATCACTTTATCTCTTTGAAAAATAATTTACATGTTGATATAATTCCTAATAATTGTTTTCTGACATTTTGTGACACATTTTCTATCCCACCCTTCTCCCCCTTTCCTGGAAAGGGCAGGCAATATGAAATAGATTTTACATTTATTATCATATAATACATATTTCTATGTTCACCATATTGTGAAAGAAGATACATATCACTTATATTAGAGAAAAATTCATGGAGGAAATAAAGTGAAGAATGGTATGTTTCAAACTACACTAAGATTTCATCAGTTTCATCTGTGACAGTGAATAGTCTTTTGAATCATGAGTCCCTTGGAGTCATCACAGATCCTTTCATTGCTGATAATAGTTAATTCATTCACAGTTGATCATTGTACATTATTGTTGTGACTGTGTACAATGTTCTCCTGGTTCTGCTTGCTTCACTTTGCATCACTTCATATAAATCTTTTCAAGGTTTTTTTTTATGTTCATCATTTCTTATACTGCAATAGTATTCCATTACAATCATTTACTATAACTTGTTCAGCCATTCCCCAATCGATGGACATCCCTTTAGTTTCCTGTTCTTCATTACTACAAAAAAAAAAAAAGCTGATATAAATATTTTTGAAGACATAGTTCCTTTTCCCTTATCTTTGACCTCTTTGGGATCCAAACCTAGTATCAGTATTTTTGGGTCAAAGAAACAGTTTTATGGCCTTTGGATATGGTTCCAGACTGTTCAACAGAATGGCAACATCTCACCAATTTGTATCTTGTAGAAAATATCTCCATATAGATAGAATGCCAAAAGGCTTCAGAGATCCCTTCCAAACCAAAGATTCTTTGATTCCGTGATCCTAGTTTTAAAAGTGGGTCAATAGTTGCTACACAGTCTTCTGGTGCCTTTCCAGTTTGGTAGAATAGGCTTGAGTTTTTACACTCCATCAGTTTTTCTCCTTGTCTCATTTCAACCTCATCCAATTTTTGAAGTAAACTCACCTTCGCACCTAAATCTTCCCCTCTTCCAAACTTACCTATTTCTGTTCAAAAGGATCAGTCATATCCTCCCAGTGTGTCAGATCTGTAATCTCCATATTATCCTTGACTCCTCACTCCCTTACTTCATGTATCCACCCAGTTGTCAAATCTTCACAACATCTCTTGCATCCATTTTTTTTCTTTCCATTCATACAACTACCACCTTAGTGCAGGTAATCCTTATTTCTTAGAGCCTTGATTATTGCAACCATTCCCTAATTAGTCCCCTTGCTTCAAGTTTTCTGCAAAAGTAATTTTCCTTAAGTTTATGTATGATCATATGACTCTTCTACTCAACCAACTCCACTGGCTTCCTATGCCTTTAGAAATTAATTTAAACTTCTTTTTTTTTAAAGCTCTACACGACTTGGTCCCAATCTACCTTTATAGCACTCTTTGGTCCAGCCAAACCAGTCTGTTTTCTGCTTTTTACTCACAATGGTGCTTCTCCTGTCATCCATCCTTTGCACTGGCAATCCCACAGGCTTAAATTGAATCTTTACATGCTTCATAGAGTCCCTTTTTTCCTTCAAAGTGTGACTGAAATATCACCTTCATGAAGCTTTCCCTGATCTCTCCAACTTCCAATGCCCTCTCTCCCAATGTGCTTTGCATTTAATTAATTTTTGTGTTCACCCATGTGTGTGCACAGATGCATGTATGTATTAACTTTTATGTATATGATATAGAGTTTTACACAGACTTGTTGTCTCCCATATTAAGATGTGGACTTATTTTGAGAAGCATCCTGGCACATAGCACAATGCCTGGCATAGAGTAGATGCTTAATAAAAATCACTTGTTGATTGATAGGGTCTATTTCTCCAAGAACCAAAGACATTGCACAAAATTCTGAGCTTCTTCTTAAAGGTGTGAACCATAGAAATCAAGTTGTGCTTGATGTTAAGAGACATTTTTTATTTCCTGTGACTCAATAGATGTCATCACTGCCCAGGCAGAACATTTCTATAATTTCATAAGCCAAAGTGGTAATTTAAAAAATGCTGGCATTAGAAAATAGAGAGAGCTACTCTTAATAAATATAATAGAATGACTCTCCTGAAGCACTTTAGCAGAGAGCCCTTACCATAAGCTCACTGACTCTCCCATAATGCACATTTTTGAAGGGGCATTAAATGAGGGTTGGGCATTTTGAAAGTGCCAGGAGGATTAAGGGAAGTTTCTGGTTAAGTGAGCACTAACGTGCTCCTTTTCCTTTGGAGTGGAGGAAAAGGATAATCCAAAGAAATGATGTGATGACAGTTTCTATTTACCTTCCTGTAAATGGCTGGAATTGAATGTAAAAGACACTTTAAACAGGTGAAACTGGAAGCTTCAGTGGCTCCCTATTGACACTAGGATAAAAAAAAGGAAATTGCCCTGGCATTTAGTCTTTAACCACCTAGTTATAACCTAGCTTCATTTACTGATTTCAGATTACTCTCTTTCAAATATGCTCTGTTCTGGCCAAACTGGCCAACTCGTTGTTCCCCTTAGGCAACATTCCATCTCTCATCTCTGCACCCATGTGCAGGCAGGCCACCACCCTCTATGCCCCAATGCTCTCTTGCCCCATTTCCCTTCTCTAAGAATGCTTAGCTTTCTTCAAGGAAAACATGCAAATCTGTTGTCCAAGTACCTTGGTAATTTGCTTTTTTAAAATAAATAAATTAATTAATTTGTTATATTAAGATGCTTTCCTGCCCTCCCCTATGTTTCAATAGCTAACAATAATAGCAAACATTTCTATAGCACTCTTAAGTTGGTAAAACACTTTACAAATATTATCTCATTTTATCCTCACAAAAACCATGATAGATAGATGATGCCATTATCCTTATTTTACAGATGGGAAAATTTAGGCAGAGGTTAAGTAGTTTATGCAGGGTCCTACAGCTGGAAAGTGCTTGTGGTCACATTTTAGGACAATTGACCAGGTCCAGGACTCTATTGGTGGTGCCACTTAACTGGCTAGGTATCTTTCTATGTCAACTATGTAATCTCCTCCTCCTCCATAATCACTATAACATGTTGTAAACTTTCTTTTCTCTCCTCCAATCTCCCAAAGTATCCTTGCCAAAGTCAATTCTTCTATATACACCTTGGATCCCATTCCCTACCATTTTCTCCAGCAGATTTCCACCACTATAAATCTTGTCTCCAATCTTTAATTTTAATCTCTTTATTCATTGGTTCCTTTCCTTGTGCTTTCAAACACACTGAAATCTCCTCTGTTCTGGAAAATAAAAATAAAAAAGTTTCTTAGATTCTACCACTCCTGCTAACTTTCATCCTGTATATCTTTCCCTTACTAGCTAATGTTCTCGAAAAATCACATAAAATTGGCTCCTTCATTTCCTCTCCTCTCTACTTTCTGAAATCAGGGATTCTTAACCTGGGAGCCTTGAATTTAAAAAAAAATATCTTTATTTAATTATTTTTTTTTTGCCAATTACATGCAATAAGAAATGTCCATACAAGTTTTCTTAATTTATGTGATAGAACTTATTTCCCTCCCTCCCTCCCATCCCTTACCCCTTCTGGTGCTAGAGGGAGGACCTTGAATTAAAAAAAAATATTAATATGTTCCTCATTGTATTTCAATCTAATTGGTTTCTTTTATAATTCTGTTATTTCATTTTTTACATTTAAAGAGGAGGAGGGGCTTTGGTTTTATAGGATCATGGATAGTCTGGATTATTAAAGGAATCCAAGACACTAAAAAGGTTAAGAATCCCTCATCTAAACTGAGAAGCTCGACTTGTACTTTACTAAACAGACAGAAAATGGAGCCACTTTGATATTAGCTTTCTTCAGGTCTTACATCACCTCAGAGAGCATTACTCACTTTCTCTTCCTTTGCCCATCTCCTTCTTCTTCCAGTTTCTAGAAAACTATTTGAGTAGTTTTTGTTCAGGGTCTAAACTATAGATAACAGGGAATTTGTAGAAGTTTTTAATATGGAAGAAAATAAGAATATTATAAAAAGGGAAAGAACCACATTTCATAGTAAATACCAAGGAATCAAAATTAGGCACCTCTTTGTTTCTATTTTCTTATCTAAGGAGGATTATCTTCAATGCTTTCCCTTGCCCAAGTCAGTTCTTCTACAAGCACCTTCCATCGCAATTCTCTACCATTTTCTCCAGCAGATCGCCACCACTGCAAGTATCATCCCCAGTCTCTAACCTTTCATCTCCCTTTATTGCTGCTGCTTTCAAACACACTGAAATCTCCTTTATCCCAAAAAACTAAAATAAAATAAAAATGAAATGTTTTACCCGATCCTACCACAGCCCTGCCTACTTTCATTCTATTTTTCTTTTCCTTAGCTAAAGTTCTTGAAAACAAACATACACATTCGGTTCCTTCATTTCCTCTCCCCTTATTTCTATAGCATCATGCAGCTGAAATTGATCTTTTTCACATGAGTTGCAATGAGTTCTTGATTGATAAACCTAAAGGTCTTTTCTCAGTTCTTATCCTTTATGACATCTCTTCAATGTGTGATACTATTGAACCCCCTGTCCTCCTGGGTATCCTCTCTTCTCTGGCTTTTTGTGACATTGCTTTCTCTTGGTTCTTCTTCTACCTGTATGATATTCACAGTCTTCAATTTCCTATTGCTATGCCTTTGCACTGGCCATACCCCATGCCTGGTATATATATTTCCTTCTCTTAAAAGGCAAGGAGATTGGAAACAGATAGGTCTTTAAGAGGAATAGTAAGAAGCTCCACTGACTGAACTATAGAGAGCATGAAGGGGAATCATGTGCAATGAAGCTGCAAAGGTAGGCTGAGACTAGGTTGTGAAGGGTTTTCATTGCCAAACAGAGGAGTTTTACTTAATTTTACAATTAAATGGAAGATTAAAATTTTTTTTAATAAAGGGAGTAACCTTTTCAGATGTCCTTTGGAAAAATTGTATTGGAGATTGTGTTGAGGTTAGACAGACTTGAGGTAAAGAGTCCAATAAGGTGGCTATCATAATAATCATGATAAAAGGTGATAAGGCCCCTAAATCAGCTACTGGCTATTCATCTGGGGGGACAGGCACAAGGGATGTTTCAGAGGTAATATAGAAAGTTAATATTAATCAGTACCCCCTTTGGCACCCCAAGATAATTTTTGGATTTTAAAGGAGAAAAAAAGGTTGATTTCAAGATGGAAGCTACAAACTTGTCCCCCACACCCCCAAGATGAGAAGATTGCACTTGCACTAGTGCTAACTCTTGGTGTCTGGAAAACTTATGTCTTTTCTGGACTGAGGTCAGACTTATTCAATCAAAGAAACATCAATTGTTATAGAGGGAAGAAATCGTTCCTTTTCCTTAGAAAGAGTAGATGGGATCTGGCTCAGGGCTACCAGGAGACAAGGTGATAAAGAGACCAGTTGGTCACATGTGACTGGTACTTTTTCTTTCTCTGGTCCACTCTTTATCATTTAATAAATAAATATAAATTAAGATATGATCTCTAGAGAATTTTACTCAGAACAGTAGAAATGATACTTCGGTGTCACAAATACATAGGCAAAACTTCCAAGAAATACTGGAATATCTCTCCCTTCATCCCCATGATGCACCACAAAAAAAGATTCCCCTATCTCTCTTTCCTGCTCTTTTGGAGTTAACTAGACTTGCAATTGCAGTGTAATTCTGACCTTTGTTAGGCCAAAATATGTCTATCTCTTTGCTACAAATAGTTTCTCCTTGGAAGGAGGCTGCTGCTTTACTCAGCCAGAGCCTTCCTTCCTCCACAAATCAGCTGCTCTGACTTTTATATTATGGTGCAGGATGAATATATTGAGCATCTCTGTAGGCTGTCCAAGAGAAGAAAGGTACAGGGGAGTGCCCCTTCCCTAGCCCCTTTACATTGCACTGGGTACATAACCTCATAATGACATCCCTTAGGTGACTAAGTCCCCCAAATAGCTCAAATCTCCATTAAAACAGCATTTGATAACCATTTATTTGAATATGTCATGGTGTGAGGTACTATGTAAAGAGAAACACAATACACAGACCTGCCCCTGCCTACTAGGAATTTACAGTCTAAAACAGACATAGTGACATAAACAATCATTTATAATACATACAGATCAATTCAAGGAACATTTATGGAGAGGAAAGGGGGCATAAGTATTTATATAGCAATTACGATGTGCTAGACACTGTGCTAAGTGCTTTTTTACAAATATTATTTCATCTGTTCCTTGTCACAACCCTGCAAGGTAGGTGCTATTATGCTCTCAAAATTTTTACAATGGAGGAAATTAGAAAGAGGTTAAATGACTTGTCCAAGGTCACAGGGCTAGAAAGTATCTGAGGTCAAATTTGAACTGAGATCTTCCTGACTCAAGGGACTCCATGCTCTATTCTCTGTGCCACCAGCTATCTCTTATGAAGTATCTGCACTATGAGAATCACTGGGGATACAAAGGCAAAAATAGTCCAAGTCACAAAGATAAGCATAATATAAATTAAAGCAAAAGGATCATATGGAAGGGAACTTAGGAATCATAGTCCAATCTGCTCATTTTACAAGTAAAAAAAACTGAGGTCTAGAGAATCACTTGCCCAAAGTCATATATAGCAAGTAGCAGAACTAGAATTAGAGACCCTATGTTCTGACTCAAATTTCATCCTCCTTCTTATTGTTTTTTTTTTTTTGCAATTACTTCTTCAAATTAAACTTTTAAAGAAAATGTAATAGTGGGTAAAGGTAGTTGGGTGGCACAGTGGATAGAGTCTGAAGTCAGGAAGACTTATCTCCCTGAGTTTAAATCTGTCCTCAAACAGTTACTAGCTGTGTGTTCCTATTTGCCTCAGTTTCCTCATCTGTAAAATGAGATGGAGTAGGAAATGGCAAAACACTCCAGTATCTTTGTTGATAAAACTCCAAATGAGGTCACAGTGAGTGAGATATGACTGAAACAACTGAGCAACAACTTTAAAATACTAAGTAAATTTCTGGGAAAATTATTTTATACTCCTGAGTAGGTACCACACAGATCCTCAGTAGGTCACACAAAAGGCAAAGTGCTCTGAGGATTTAAGGAGGACAACTAGAAGAGCCATATAATTCTCTGAGGCTGAAGCAATGGAGAGATGAAAAGTGGTTTTAAGATATGATGTAGGAGAGATGAGAGGATTCTTGTTTAAAAAGTATTGGAGACAGAATTTTGTATTGAGATTCAGGGTGACATTCAAGGCTTTAGGAGAGAAGAAAAGATTGGGAGGAGCCACTGGAGGAATTGTGATAGCGAATCAATCAGAGAAAAAATAGATTGCATGAAGGCTCAGTTGAGAATGAGGAATGTGGATGGATTTGTAGCATTATCTCTGGTGGTATGATTTTCCAACTCCCTCTAGCAGATTTCAGGGAATGGGAATGGCATTTGTATCCAATAGAATGCAAGGATAAGCACACTTTAAGGGTAGAGAACAGCATTAGATGAAAAATAACCAATAATAATCCCAATGAGTAGAACATTGGAATTTGAGGCAGGAAGCCCTAGATTCAGGTCTTGCTTGTTGTTGTTGTTGTTGTTGCTCAATAACTTCAACTCTACTTTGTTTTGTTGGCAAAGATATTAGAGTGGATTGACATTTCCTTCTCAAGGGTATTTTACAGAAGAGGAAACTGAGGCCAACAGGGTTACATGATTTGCCCAGGTTTACACAGAGAGTAAGTGTCTGATGTTGGATTTGAACTAACAGATTTTTCTGACTCTAGGCTTGTCACTCTATCCATTTTGCCCCCTAACAGCCCCAAACCTCAAGTGCTAATTAATTATGTCATTCTAAGCAACACATTTAAATTTTTTTTCGATTTCCTTTGCAGGGATCCTACTAAATGATTTCTAAGGTCCATTTCAGCTTTAAGTCTAGAATCCTATGAAAAAGATGAGCTGAAGCAGACTGTCTGTTGCCAAGCTGTAATTGTGATTCCTAATAGCTTCACCGAATAGTTATTGTGTGGCCTGGCACCAGCTGCTTGTGGGGCTAATGAATACTCTTGTTAAATAGAGAGGTACTTGAATGGAAGGAGATATCTCATGATGTTTAGGCATACAATATGCTATGAACCTTTGGAGAATAGATGTTAACAGTTATGCGATCACAAACCATTACAAGGTTGCATATAGAAAGTGCATGGGGGAGCAAATGAAGTGGCTCAGTAGATAGAGGGCTAGACCTGGAGACAGGAAGTCTTCATATATAGCTTCAGGCACTTCCTAGCTGTGTGATGCTTAGCAAGTCACTTAACCCCAATTGTGTAGTCCTTATCATTCTTTTGCCTTGAAACCAATAATATTGAATTTAGTACAGAAGAGAAGGAAGAGAAGAAAGAAAGAAAGAAAGAAAGAAAGAAAGAAAGAAAGAAAGAAAGAAAGAAAGAAAGAAAGAAAGAAAGAAAGAAAGAAAGAAAGAAAGAAAGAAAGAAAGAAAGAAAGAAAGAAAGAGAAAGAAAAAGAAAGAAAGAAAAAGAAAGGAAGGAAGGAAGGAAGGAAGAAAGGAAGGAAGGAAGGAAGGAAGGAAGGAGGGAAGGAGGGAAGGAAGGAAGGAAGGAAGGAAGGAAGGAAGAAAGGAAGGAAGGAAGGGAAAGAGGGAGGGAGGAAGGAAAGACCATGAGTTGTAACATTATGGGAAAGAGCACTGGATTTGGAATATTTAGACTGGGCTATGAATCCTAACTCTGTTACTTCTTAGCTGCCTAACACTGGGGGATAAATGGGAACTTTGAATCTTTCTGAGCCTTAGTTCAACATCTACAGTCAAAATCTCAAGTGGGTTAGCATTATCAGCATGATTTATAAATGGAGATAATAATAGTTGTATTAACTGTCATGAGATTGCTGTGAGAAAAGTCATTTGGTAACTCTAGGGAACTTACATAAATGTGAACCAGCCATGGATTTGTATTTACACAAAACCCAAGTACCTGTTTCTTGCTTTTCTGAAATACAGTTCTCCTGAACTTGTACTCATTCTGAGTCATTTCCTATTTTGACCAGCACAGAGAATGAGAGATCCCTAGGAGGACCTAGCATTCTCCACCCCCACTCCCACCCCCGGCCGCCCACAGGAATATCCCGAGACAGTGTCTCATGTGTGCTGTGTCTAGATCTCAAGAAATATCACAGAGTTTAGGAAATAGCAGTAAATCAAAAATATGCAGGAAGCAATAAATCATGAGATCCTAGGGTTTAGAACAAGAGAGAATCTTTGAGATGTTTTGGTCTGAGGATCATAGATCTAGAATTAGAAATTAGTTAACCAACATTTATTAAGTGCCTACTATGGCCTGGATCCTGGGCTAAGTCTTAGCAATAAAAAGAAAGACAAAAAGCAGGCTCTGCCCTATTCTAGTGAGGGAATCTATTGGGGAAGAAAACACAGAAACAATGATAAACAGGTAAGATACATACATACATATATATATATACATATATACATATATAATTAAATGTAAGATTAAAATGAATATCTAATAACTCCAAGTATTATAGTTTATAAAGTTTATTAATAATCACTTCAAGCATAAGAAATAAAAAGAACAAAAATAAAAAATAAGTAAAAAAAACCTGAGTAAAATTCTCCTGACACTCACCTTGCCCCATCTCCACAGCCGCGTTTCTGGGAGAAGAGAGTGAAGGTAGAACTACCCAAAACTTATATCTTCCCTACGTTAGCACATAATGTGAGAAGCAACATGGGAAGCTGGGAAAGAGAGTTTTGGGAAGCAAAATTCTAATTATACAATATGTACATACATATATAGATACACATACACACATATGTATGTGTTGTGTGACTTATCAATTTATACATAATACATATCTACATATAGAAATGAATTAAATAAAGAGAATTAGAAGATCTGGTCATCTGTACCTCTGAAACTAATTGACCTTTGCAGTAAAATAATTTTGTTTCTCTATGATTCCATTTCTTCCTTTAACTTATGAGTGGGGAGCTTTCAAACTGGTACATTGGACCACATAAGGGCTTTAGAATCAGAGGACTTCAGTTCAGATCCTATCTCTTATATCTATAAATACACATGTGTAGGTATATGAATATATATGATACATATGATAAATTGGAGATAATGAACCATGGGAAGATTCTAGCATTAAGGGAATCAGCAAAAGCTTCTTGAAGAAAATGAAATTTTTATCTGGGAGACAAAGAATCTAGGAAGAGCATGAGTTGGAGGTGAGGAGAGGGAGAGGGAGAGAAGGAGATAAGGAAGTAGAGAATTCCAAATCTAAGGAATAGCCAGTTACTGTCTAGAGTGTCTTGGATGAGGAACAGCAAGAGAGACAGTGTCACTGGATCATAGAATAAATACACTGTAGTAATGAAGTATAAGAAGATTGGTGTGTGTGTGTGTGTGTGTGTGTGTGTGTGCATGCATGTGTGCACGAGTGTATGTGTGTGAAGATTATGAAGTCCTTTGAATACCAAGCACTTGATTTTAGACTGGAAGTAATAGGAATCCACTAGAGTTTATTGAAGAGAGAGAAGGATACTATGATCAGATCTATGCTTAATTGAGACCAATTTGATAGCTGAGTGGAGGATAGACTGGAGTAGAGAAAGACTTGAGTGAGGGATACCAACTAGAAGATTATATCCATAGACCAAGCATAAGGTTTATGAGGGCTTGAACTGATAGGACCCTCAGAGGAGAGAAGAGGGCAAATACAATGATGTTTCAAAGGTGGTACTGATAGCACTTGGAAATAGATTGAATATCAGGGAAGGGGCAGAGTGAGATTGGGTAATGTGACAAGGAAATCACTTTAAAAGACTGATATATATTAATTTAAGGTCGCCAAGGAATTCAGCTAGGTAATTCCTAAATGAAAACTCAAGTCAGCAGTCAACCTTTTATGGAGTTTAATTACAAACAGGAGGAAGAAAGGTATTAGAGATAGAGAGGGGGGGGAAGAGAGAGAGAGAGAGAGAGAGAGAGAGAGAGAGAGAGAGAGAGAGAGAGAGAGAGAGAGAGAGAGAGAGAGAGAGAGAGAAAGGGGAGAAAAGGGAATAGGGCTTAAATACCCCCTCTGTTTAGGCTGGGCCAAAAGGCCGAAGCCCTTAGATAGCTGAGGCAAAGAAAAGAGATCAGTCCCTATCACTCACGTGACCAAAATGGAGAAACAGTCTCAGGGGCCTCCACCTCCAGCCTCCTTCAGAGCAAGCTTCTCAGAGCACAACCTCTCAGAGCAAAACCTCTTCCACCACCCAGTCCTCAGACCCCCTCTATCTTTAAGGAAACCATCCAAGTTGCCTCCCCTCAGTTCTCACATCTACCAATCACTGTCCATGTCTTCCCTGTGCCAATGGTGGCTCTAGCTTAACCCAGGACCGCCCAGAGGTCTGTGGCTTTGCACATGTCTGTTGAAGGTCATATTCTCAAATAATTAAATCTTGATCCTTTGCTGCAGCCCTTCCTAAATCCTGTTACCCTGAGTAGGGTGGAGATTGGAAGTTCCAAGACCTGGTTCTGTCATTCCAAGTATCTCTATTGTATCAATTCTAAAATCAATCATGACTCAAAGAACTTCCTGTTCTATGCTTAAGCATAGGTCAAAGCCCTTTCCATTGTTTAGCAAAAGGTTTCTGTCCTAAAGTAGTCTTAAGTAGGGAGGAGAAGGACCCTCCCTACCTAATATTGGAAATGGGGAAATTTCCAACATTCATAAGTCTAAGAAATTTTAAGGTTTACAATAAGGAGTCAAGGATAACCTCCAGGGTATGAGCCTGGGTTATTAGAAAGTTGGTGATGCTTTGGACAGTAAGAGAAAAACTAGTAAAAAGGAAGAGCTTGGGAGAATAGATAAGTTTAGCTTTGGACAAGTTGAGTTAAAGATATCTATTTAGTCGATTCAGTTTCAGATGTCTAATTAAGCAATTCAAGTTGTGAGTCTGGAGATGAGGGAAAAAAGTGAGATCTGGGAAACATTAACATAGAGATGATAACTGAAATCCATGTTAGATGATGAGATGAAAGGGAATAGTATAGAGAGATCACTCTTTGAAGATATCTAGTCCAACCCTCTTGTTTCACTGAATAGACAATAGAGGCTTATGGAGGTAAATGGACTTGTCCAAGGTCACACAGATAGTAAAAGACAGAGGTGAGATTTGAACTGACATCCTTTGATTCTAAAGCTCTTAGGTCCAATGTATCAGTCTAACTGCTCCCTATTCATATATCACAAGAGAATGTTGAATCAGAGATGAGTGAAATTATTTCACTTCAAAGGACAAACAGGTAGTGGCAGAGCTAGGGATGACCAGATCTAATGCTCTTAGTCCAAATCTCTAATTTGTTTGCTTGTTTACTTAAGACACTTTCTCTCAAGTATTCCAATATGAAGCACAGTTATGGTCAGAGAACCTCAAGAAAACAGATTGGGAAAAGTTAAGAGTATCATAGTTTTAGGAGAAAAAGGAATCTTAAAGGTCAGCCCTTTCATTTTACAGAATGAGGATACGGAGGCTCAGAGAAGTTAATTGACTTAACTGAGGTTACATCTATAGTAAAGGGCAGAGCTGGTGTTCAAATCTAAGTCCTCTGACTCCAAAGACAACATTCATCTCATTAAATCATTCAGTGCTGGAATAACAAATATTTATTGTGCCACATATGTAGAATGGGATAAGTAGATGCTGCAGTGGAAAGAGTACCAAGTTTGGAGGCAGGAAAACTAATCTTTATGAGTTTAAATCTGGCCACAAACCCTTACTATGGGGATTGTGAGCAAATCACTTAACCCTGTTTGTCTCAGTTTCCTCATCTTTAAAATGAGCTGGAGAAGGAATGGCAAACCACTCCAGGATCTTTGTCAAGAAAACCCCAATGGGGTCAAGAAGAATAAGACATGGCAGAAATGATTGAACAACAAATTGTGTAGAACCCTGAATGAAATTTTGGGAGAGACAGAAAGTACATTTCAAAATTGAAGGGGAGATTTCATTACTGACTGTGATAAAGGATGAAACTATATAAGTATAGTTTACTCCTAAAACCCTTGTTCTTTCCTGCCCTTCCCAACCAATATATTTGAATTTATTTAAATGTTCTCTCTTGTTCTTTCCTCACCCAAAATCCCATTATAACATGACCAAGGAGGGATGCAGAAAAGTTAGGGAAGAATTTCATTTGAGTTGGACTCTAAGGATCTGTTGGGTGGGGAGAGAATTACAATCACAAGGAAATGTATGAACAAATGCATTGTGATCAAAGAGTGCAAGGCGTGAGGGTGCAGAGTATTCTAGAGTTAATTGGCTATGACATTCCCCTCCTATGCCTACGATAGTGATATACATTCAGTTGCACTGAGTATAGGTTGGTTGAATTAAATTAGGAATTTGAAGCCTATTGTCTCTAGCTTTCAAACACTCTAGCAAAATACCAATGTACACATTTTTATTGAAAGTGTGATTTAGCAATATGCATTTTCTAGAATCAACAGTAACAGGAAAATCTATTTCTGAGTGGATTTTTCCCCCGCATCAATACCAATTTCCTCCTCTAAATCCCAATTCTCTCATTCAGTTTTCTCAGCTATAAAACGAGGGGGTTTAATAGATGACCTCAACAGTACTTTCTACTTGAAGCATGAGATCCCTCCCATAGCTTTGGTTACAAAGAACCAAATCACAAAATTTTTGAGCAGGAAGGGACTTGAAACCTTTATTCTAACCTTTTTAGTGAAAATTACCTTAGAGATGAAGTACCAAAGGGAAGAAAAAAGTCACTTTTCAGTTGTATTGAACTTTCATTTATTCTCTCTCACTCTTCATCTTGCATCTTAAGATCTGGCCATGGAGAGGAAAAAAGTGTGTCATAAACTTAAAGGAAATTATTTAGCTCACTACACAAATCTGACAGGAGGTTCATTCCTACCCTGAGGGAAATGACAGAAAAATACAGACACTTCTTAGAGTGAAGATTGATTTAGAATACAGTCAGGCTTTTAACCTCTGTAGCCTCAGTCCTACTGGCCCTTTTTTGAGCGACCAGGAAGGAAGTGACACAATGTGAAGACAGACATGAAACAGGACATGAGGTGGGAGTCTTTTTCTTTAAAATGGATAAAAAATTTATGTAACCTCAGTCTCTGTATTTAGCACATCCGCCATCCATCATTTACAGAGGGAGCAGTGAAAATGTGGCAGCTTTGTGTGGGGATGAAGGAAATATGAGTGGCTTTCTTGGTAGCAAGGCATGGTGGAGCGAGACGGCAAGAAGCTATATATAATACCTGTGGGCCAAGCCTGATGGTGTCAGCTTTAAAGCAAATTTGAGAATGGGAAATTGTTAAATTGTTAACATACGCTGAAGCCTTCTGAGGTGTGAGTGAATGAAAGGAGAGCTGTGAAAATGTACAGTTCCAGCCCTTCTGTTCTTCCTAAGAATTTCCCAGCCTCCAGACTCAAAGATCCCAGCAACCAAAAAAGACCTGTCATGTTAGGACATGGAGTCTATCTCCCCATTAGGGCAATGTTGGGACTTGGGATATTTAAAAGTTATGTCCAGCCAATTTTACATGATTCAAGTGATGAGGCTTCTTTAGCTCCATGATGTAAGAGGCAGAGCCATCAGTGAAGCCCTTCTAGACATTTGACTGTAGTTTTATGGTGTAGGTGTAAGTGAGATCCAAAATTGGCTTATTGTTTCCAATTTATTGTCACCCCACAGTTCTTTTAGTTTTACTGATGGGACTTTTTTTTTTTAAAATAGACTTGTACTGAAGGCCCACACTCAGAGAGATCTGTCTGTACTAAGAGGCGTCATTTGACACTAAGTGACCTATTTGAATTTCATTAGACTTGAAATCAGGAGACCTGGATTCAAGTCTCAGTACAGTTTAATTTTAAAGGCATTTATTAAGCACCAAATGTATATAAACCTCAGAGGACACAAAGACAAAATTAAAAGAACTTCCATTCTACTTCAGGAATACACCACATATGAATGTAATAAATGTAAGGAAATTTGAGAAGTGAGCATTTAATTTACTTAACAGGGAGTTGGGGGGAAAGGGTCAGGAAAAAATTCCCATAAGAGGTAGCACTCAAATTTAGTCTTGGAGAGAGCTAAGGATTCTAAGGGATAGAAATGAGCAGAGAGTACATTCCAGCATGAGTGACAATCTGTGGAAAAACATAGAGATGGGAGATGCTATGGTGATTTTGGGGAACAGTAAATAGGCTTATTTAGCTAAAATTTAGAGTATACAAATGAGAATAAAATAACATAAATCTGAAAATATGGCTTGAAGTGAGAGAGTGAAGGGCTTTGGATGTCTAGGTGAGTGTGTCATGGGGGCAATATGCCACCACTGAAGATCCTTGAGCATAGCAGGGACAGAAACTATACTTTATTAAAATTATTTTTCTTTCTTTCTCCCTTCCTCCCTTTCTTCCTCCTATCCTTGTACTTGAAATCCTAGGCACTTGAAAAGATTATTGACAGGATCAAATGATGCATGCAAAGTACTTCAAAACCCTAACGTACTATAAAAGCAAACTATTGTAAGATTGAGAGAGGAGGTAGATGGCTGGTATATATGTGGATGTCTGTATTCATTCATATATATATATGGTTGTCCACTACATGTTATATGTATGTATATATATATATATATATATATATAATTCAAAGCTCAAGTGGATATATGATGGCATCATTGTAGATCTTTGTCCTGTAGAGGACATGCCCAACATGTTGGAGTTTTCTTTGTGTGTGTGTATGTATGTGTGTGTGTGTGTGTGTGTGTGTGTGTGTTTGTAGGTAATGGTGCAGCACCAGGGCTATTCATCTACTCCTTACTACTTGACCATCCCTTCTCCTTTTCTAATGTAAAAAATAGACTCGAATACAGGACTACAATCCCCACAAGCCTTTGCTCCACTTCCCCAAAATGCTTTGTAATCTCACGCAATTCTGAGGTGGGCTGAGATTGAGGAAGGATTTAAGCTGGTGGCAAAGGTTTTTGGGCCTCCTTTTGGACTTCCGTTTTGGAGCAGAGGCATCTCTTCCATGATGTGAGGTTATTTTGTCTAGGCCTCTGGCCTAGGCACATGTTTCTTACTTGTATATTCTTTAATCCTTAATCCTTAATAAACCTCTAAAAAATATAATACTCCTTGCAGAGAGAAACTAATTTCTACCTGCCTCAGTCTCCCCATATTCCTAAATTTTAACTGTTACACTGATCAGATATTTCCTAGATAATGTTCATTATCTTATTTCTTAGTTCAGATCATCATTGATAACATGCCATCCTGAGCCCAAGGGAAAGGAAGCCAGTCTTACCCAAGTCACCATGAGACTGTCCCAAGGAAGCTGAGGGAGCTCCTACAGGCTGAGTTCCACCATTGAACTAAACTCCCAGGCTGCTCATATAGATCTCTTTTTAAAGATATTTTCTCTTATGTCACCTCCCCTAAATTTTCATGTCTACCAATCACAGCAGAAGTTTTCTCCAGGACTGCCCATTTAGTTCTCATCTTCTTTGATGAGATTTTTGAGTTACTTAACACTTTTTTGTTAAGTTCACCTTTTGTTAGTTACTTGACCTTTTTGTGATTAATTTAACCTTTATAGGTACTTAACATCTTTTTGTATTAAGGTCTAAAAATAGACGTAGCTTAATGTTTTAGCTTCACTATAAGGTAAGGACTAAGTACCTTCATTTTTCAATCAGGAGATTACAACTTTATCTTCCCCTAAAGTACTGTCTAAGTAGGGTGGAGTAATTTTAAAGTTCACAGAGATCATTTTCCATTTATACTATATATATCTTGTTTGCACACAGTTATTTTTATGTTTTCTTCCATTAGAATGGGAATTCCTCAAAAGGTAAGAATTTGTTTTGCCTTTTGTTGTTCTGTCATTCCTTTACATAATGCCTAGCACAAAGTGCATGCTTAATAAATGTCTGTTTATTAATTGACTTTTAGTTTCTGTAGAGGTTGTGATGTGCCATGCTTTTGCTCCTAAACCAAGGGTCTAAAGCTCTTGGAGTCTAAGACATTTAGTGCCTTTGGGCAAGCTATTATTCACCTTTCAGGGTCTTAATTTTCTTGTCTTTAAACAAAGAAGATTGGTTGGAATGACCTCCAGGAATTGATACAGAGTGAAAGGAGCAGAACCAGCAGAACATTGTACACAGAGACTGATACACTGTGGTACAATTGAATGTAATGGACTTCTCCATTAGTGGCAATGCAGTGTTCTTGAACAACTCAGAGGGATTTAAGAGAAAGAAAACTATCCACATCCAGAGAACAAACTGTGGGAGCAGAAACATGGAAGAAAAACAACTGCTTGATTACATGGGTTGATGGGGATATGATTGGGGATGTAGACTCTAAATGATCACTCTAGTGCAAATATTAATAATATAGAAATAGGTCTTGATCAATGACACATGTAAAATCCAGGGGAATTTCACATCAGCTATGTGAGGGGATGGAAGAAGGGGAGAGAAAGAACACGAATTATGTGACCATAGAAAAATTTTCTTAATTAATCAATTAAATAAAGAGGATTGGACCACATGGCCCATAAGGTTCCTTCCAGTACTAAATCTACAATATCCTACAAAACAAGGCAATATGACTAGAATTACAAGGTAAGTAGTAAATGTATTATTTCAATTTTACTCTTGAGGAAACTATGAGAGTTTAAATAAATTTTCTAGCGACACAGCAAGAATAAATATAGTATTAGAAAGGACTTAAGAAATCATCTACTTCAACTACCTAATTTTACAGATAGGAAAATAGATCCAGAGAGTTAGCTACTTATTTAGCACGAAAGGGTAATAAATGTTGAAGATACTATTCATATCTATATCTTTTGATAGCAAGTCTAGTTTTGTTGGTCTCCTCTGCTATAATACAGAGGTACACAAACAACCCAATTCTTTATAGATGTTTTTTGTTTGTACTTTTGCTTGCCCAAACCTGAATCTAATTTTGCTCTTTATTTTAGAAATCTTGTCTATTATCTTTACTCAAGGCCTTTGGGTCATGGTAAAAACTGCCTTTATTTTATGTGGGGGCCTTTCAGAAATGCAGATCCCCAAGGCCTACTCTAAAATTCTTTGAAATTCATTATGCTAAGTCACAGAGTTGGTGTATTGGCTAGAGTGATGAATTTTAAGTTAGGAAGAATTGTGTTCAACCCCCATATCAGATAATAGTTATGTGATTCAACCAAATATTGGATATCTTGAGCTACCTGATACTAGTGTGGAGATATGATTATGTGATTTGTCTATTACTTAACTTTAGTGATGTGCTATTTGTTTATGCATTTTTTTCATTTCTGCTGTTTGCATAATTATTTACTATATGTTGATACATGAAAAAGTCATAGATATTGTTTTCCTTATCTGAATTCATATCTATTGCTTAGTATTATATCATTCAGGGGCAGTTAGGTAACACAGTGGATGTCTTGGGTTCAAAATTGGCTTTATATACTTCCTAGCTGTGTAATCCTGGGCAAGTCATTTAACCTCAATTTCCTAGCCCTTTTTCTTCTTCTGCCTTGGAACTGATACTCAGTATCATTTCTTAGACAGAAGGCAAGGGTTTAAAATAAAAATTGATATTGTAGATTTATTGTTGATAAATTTTTGATTTTTATGTATATAGATATATAATTATATCACATATAATTATATGATATATAAATTACATGATTTATTGATTTATTGTTGGTAATAGTTGATACACTAATTTCATAGAACTAGGTTTATTATAATAATGTAATTCACTGATTGTATCAATAATCAGTTACTGATGTTGGCATATATGATATAATATCTCAAAAAGATGAAGGCAGTTGAGTTGAATTTTCATATATTTGCACTGAAAAATATTAGAGATCTTCCAATATTGGAGTAGACCAAGACTTTAAGATTGAAGACATTTTAAGTTAGGAGTATTGTGAGGCTTAAATGAGACAATGGATGTAAAGTACTTCACAAACCTTAAAGTGCTATTTTCACTTATTATTGTTAATAATAACTATTATTATTAATAATAATAATCCTATAGTCACCAGATTTCAAGTTGGTGATGATTTTTCCCCTGTGCTTTGTACTTCACCCCTGCTGAGCTTAAGAAATATTTATGGAGCAATATAGAGGTATGCTGAGAAACTTTTAATAATTGCTCTTCAGGGGCTGATATATATTAAAATATTATATATATATATACATATATATATATATATATATATATATATATATATAAAGCACATGTGTGCTTTTAAGCACAGTCTGTATTATTGACATTTTTGTAAATCTAAATAATCTATAAAGCAACAAATAAAACCCTGATTTGCAGTGACTGCTGATTTCTGATGAAATCAAGGAGAAAATTAACAAACAACTCAGAGATAACTACAGAATGTTCTTGTTTTAAAGATATTGTGTGAAAATGTGATATTAAGGCACTAACTTTAAGACAAATAAGATAAGTTTGTATATATCACACCTCAAAAAGTCCCACACATCTTGATTTCTCCTTTAAAATGATTCCTGCAATGTTGAAAGTTTATAGAGTGACAGCAAGGTGGCTCAGTGAATTGAGAGCCAGACCTAGAGATGGGAGGTCCTGGGTTCAAATCTGGTCTCAAATACTTCCTAGGTATGTGACTGGGCAAATCACTTAACTCCCCATTGCCAAGTCTTTACCTTCTTCTGCCTTGGAACTGAAGCTTAGTATTGCTTCTATGACAGAAGGTAAGGATTTCAAAAATAAAAAGAATATGTAGAACACAGAGGATTAAAATCAACTTTTGCTACTTCAGGGGAGCTATAGATAAAAAATAAACATCCCAATCCACAAAAATAACTTCCAGGCATAGGGAATTAAAATCTTAAATCCCTAAATCCATTAATATAAGCATGCAGACAATGAGAGGGAAGTGGTTTAATTTTTGTGTGTCTCCTAGTATCTAACTCAGGGTTCTTCCCTTCAAAGGGATTTCAAAAAGTTTGTTGAATTCTTAACTATTCAGTGAGTTATCTGCCTCTTTAAGATTTTCATGAGTGAATGTTGAGTGTAAGAAAAGGGAAATGCTAAGACTCCAAGTGAAAGTGAAAGCCCCATTGAGGCTCCAGAACTTTTACAAGTAGTGATGGCCAGAGAGATGGTCAACCTGTTTTTGGATGGGGACTATGGGACAATGCATGGGGTATTTGGTCTGAGACTTGAGATCTGGGTTCACATCCTTCCACTACTAGATATTGGATCTTGCCTCAATTGCTTTATTTATATAATAGAGATGATAATGCCTTTCTTATAAAATTGTTGCAAAAAATGTGCTTTATTCAACCCTAAAGGACTATGTAAATTACTATCATTATTTTATCTGTAGCTCTACTAGGCTGATCAAGATCACAGGTATTTATGAATCAGAGGCCATAATCTATATCAAGAGTCCTAGGTTCAAAGATTTAGGGTTGGAAGTAACCTTTGAAGTCATCTAGTCCAACTCCCTCCTTTAACAGATGTAAACCTTGAAATTTCTCAGACTTGTGAATGTTAAAAATTTCCCCATTGGACTGGCAACATTCCCCATTTTAATGAGAAAACTCCTTGCTATGGGAGGACCTCTACTCCACCCGTACTTAAGACTGCTTTAGGGGAGAAAACTCCTTGCTAAACAAAGAAAGTACTTGGACCCATGCTTATAATAAGGCAAGGAGTTCTTTGAGCCATGCCTGTTTTTTAGAATTGAAACAATGAGATGCTAGGTACCTAAAAGGGTCGGGCAAGTTTTCTCTTAATGAGATTAGTTGACTCAGCTGTGTTTTCACTGGTTCAGACTTACTGAGGAGATTAACAGGAAGTTGGTGATAAAACCCTCAAAAGACATCTGTGAAATCTCTTTCCTTTATCTCTTTGCTTTATTACTTGCCTATCAGTCAGTTTTGTTTTCTGTTTTAACTTGGCTTCAAAATTACAGCTGCAAGAACTGGTGAGTAAAAAACCTTTTTGATTCTCCTTAAATTTAAGCTGTTTTAGATCTTAGCAACAGGGCCCTAAAGTCCTGGCTAGGAGAACTTTTTCTAAATCCTTTCCTTTAGGGAACAACTGCCTAAATTAAGATTAAGACAAACCTGGGGAAAGTTCTGGCCTTGTCCTTCTCCCTACGTGTTTACTTTAGAAATATGTGGTTACAGCCAGTTCACAACATACTTAACAACTGGCTATTCAGCTCCATGATCAATCTTGTAAAATTTGCATTCTTTTTCTCTCTAAAATTTCTCATACCATGGGATTTATGGCAAAATATAATCAACACAGTACTGCCCCTTGGGATTTTGATTGTTATAGCTGTAATATGGTATTTCTTTATAAAACCCACTTCTCAGTCAAACCAACCAAGTGTTCCTTCTACTACTCAACAATATGCAGAACTAAATACTCGGCTTGAGCTTATAGAGGAAGGTCAGGGAGAGATTGTAGCTTTTATGAGAAGCATTAAAAGAGAATTAAGAACATTATCAGAAATTCTGGACACAGCTCCTCCTGCCAACTCGACCTTAGAACCCCCTGCTTCTAATGAACCCACCCTTCCCCTTGCCCCCTCGGCCTCAGAAAACCCACCCACTCCTCCCACTGCTCATGCTTCCCACCCAACACAATCAACTCTAAGTTCACACCCTACCCATACTTCTGATACTGATTCCTCCAATCCAAACACCTCTGTATCCTTTCACACTTCTTCCTTGGCTCCTCCTTCTCATCCTACACAATCCACTTTAAGTTCACATTCCAACCTAAATTCACACCATACCCCTGATTTTTTGGCACTATGGGACAACAACAAACCCTTTCTTTTAATGTGCCCAACTCTTCTATTTATCAGACTTACCCAATTGAAAATGGAGCAAGAAGCCTAGAAACAGGAATACCAAATAACTTAGATAGCTTATTTCCTTTAAGGGAAGTATCCACTTTTAATAAGAATGGAAACTTGGTATCTGTAAGACATCATACACCTTTTACCCCTGAGGATTTAAAAAAATTGAAGGAAGATATGCCATCATTTGAGGACGAACCAATATTAATTATAAAAAAATTAGAGAACATATTCAGAACTTTTGACCCTACTTGGTTGGATGTTGAGAATATATTAGAAGAATTATTAACAAAGAGAGAGAAAAATAATATCGTCTCTCTGGCTAATCAAAAATGAGGTAGAAGAGGACATTATTGGCCAACTGAAGATCCACATTGGAACCCCAATGTTGAACTAGATTACACAAAACTAAACCAGGCCAGAGAAGCATTATTGACAGCCATGAGAGCTTGCTCTGATAGACCTGAAAAATGGTCAAAATTTGAAAAAACCCGACAACATATTGATGAAACACCCTCCCAGTTTATGGACAGACTTATTGACGTAGGGAATACATATATGGACCTTGATTTATCCGGAGAAAGAGACATTAGACAAATACGTAGGCAATTTGTTAAGAATTGTTGTTCAGTGGTAAAAGACTACTTTAGAACTAGCTGTCCTAATTGGGACTCTATGGACCTCGATGAACTAAGGAGAGTAGCAACCTATGTTTATAAAAGTCGTGTAAAAAGACCTGAGGAAGACGATACATCAGTGGAAGATTTAAAGAAAGAAACTGAAATATTAAAGAGACAATTGAAAAATAAGGGAGAGACTATAGCCCCTTTGTGGGAATTCACAAATAAATCAATAACTTGCCACTTCTGTGAGAAGAAGGGCCACAAAATGATGGAATGTAGAACCTTTCTTAAGATGATTGGAAGGAATATGCAGTTTAATAATAGTTTTAGAAATAATTATAGAAATGATGATAATGGTCATAGAAACCAGAACAACTATAATGATGATAATGGTCATAGAAACCAGAATTTTAGAAATTCTAGAAATTATAATGATGATTATGGAAATAACTATAATGAACATAGAAACAAGAACTTTAGAAACCAGAATTATAGAAATAGGAACTGGGAAAATAATGACAATGCTCCAAATGAAGAATAATAATAGTTGAATTTTAATTTTAATTTTGATAATACCCAACAACAAAATATAAGAAATGGAGCTCATCCAAAAAATAGCCAAGGTGCCCTTCAGGGGGGTGCCCAAGGAATATCCCAAACACAATGATGGCGTCTGGGGTGGGGGCTGGGGCACAGGAATCAGAGGATACAACCTTTGATTTTCCGGACCCTGATGTCCTACTACCCGTTGTCCCTATCCACTGCCCTCCCCATACTAATGAACCCCATGTTACCTTAAAGGTGGGTAACACTTATTATGATTGTCTATTAGACACTGGAGCTACCAGGTCTGTATTGAAGAATGTACCAGATTTAAATTGTTATTCCGTTGATTCACAAAGTGTAGTGGGGGTATCAGGAATACTCCAAAGTGTTGAAAAACTTGCCCCTAGAATGGTGTCTGTAGGACCCCTAGAGGTACAACATTCCTTTCTTTTAATGCCTGATTCCCCTTTAAATTTGCTGGGGAGAGACCTTCTATGCAAACTCAGAGCCACAATAACTTATTCACCAGATGGTTCTTTATCATTGGAAGTACCAGAGGAATCTTTAAATTTACTCCGTATACTTCTCTCGGAAAACCAGGAGGCAAAAGAGCCTTCCACTTTTGAAATACCTAAGGATATACCGGAGTCTCTTTGGGCCACATCTTCTTTCGATGTAGGCTTACTTAAATCTGCTGTTCCTGTGCAGATGAAAACTAAATCTAGCCCACCTCCTTGCATCCCTCAGTATCCCCTCTCAAAGGAGGCAATTGAGGGTATTACACCAGTTATTAACTCATTAATAGAACAGGGAATAATAATCCCTTGCAAATCTGAATACAACACACCCATCCTGCCAGTTAAAAAACCAAAAAGAGGGCCCGATGGCAAGCACCTCTATAGATTCGTACAGGATCTGAGGGCAGTGAATAATCACGTTATAAGGAGACACTCCATAGTTTCTAACATAAATACTATTATTTCCTCTATTCCTAGCACAGCTTCATACTTTACAGTAGTAGACTTGTGTTCAGCTTTCTTTTCCAAACCTATACATAAGAACTCCAGGCATATTTTTGCTTTTACCTGGAAGGGCTCACATTATTCATGGAGTTGGCTGCTACAGGGTTATGTGGAAAGTCCGAGTTTATCTGAGCAAATTTTGAGCCAAGACACAGACAATATAACATTTAAAAATAGCAAATTAATCAAATATGTAGATGATCTACTCTTGGCTTCAACAGATGCAAAAACATGTCAAGAAGATAGCAAACACCTTCTTTTGGAATTGCACAAAAGAGGACATAAAATCTCGAAGGATAAAGTTCAGTGGTGTCTCCCTAAAGTAGAATGTTTGGGATTCATCTTGACTGTGGATGCTCGTTATATTTCTCCAAAACGAATTGAGAATATTCAAAATTTAAGAGCTCCTACTGCTAAGAAACAGTTGAGAGCAATTTTAGGAGCAACAGGGTTTTGCAGACAATGGATTCCTTGCTATGGGGAAATTACTAAACCCCTTCTAGCATTAACAAAAGATTAGGTTCCTGAACCCCTCAAATTAGAGCCTGAACACTTGTCAGCTCTATCAGATCTAAAAAAGGCTATCATGTCTGCCCCTGCTCTAGGCATCTCAGATTACAACAAGCCATTTACTTTGTATATGCATGAGCGAAGAGGAGTAGCTTCTGGCGGGTTAACTCAGACTTTGGGACCTTCTCAGCGCCCAATTGCTTATTATTCTGCTAAATTGGACCCAGTAGCAGCAGGAGCACCACCATGTCTTAGAGGAGTAGCTGCTACAGCCTTACTAGTAACAAGAACTGTTGATTTAGTATTGGGATGTCCATTAACAATAATGTGTCCACATGAGGTAGAAGCATTGTTGATAAAACATAGAACACAGGCATTCTCGGATCAGAGAATTACAAGGTATGAAATAACCTTATTAAATAGTGAAAACATTACTTTAAAAGTTGTACTACTCTTAACCCTGCCACCTTGCTTCCAGATTTACGAACTTCAGGAGAACCATTACACAATTGTGAAACATTAGTGTCCATGGCAGAAAAACCTCGAGATAATCTCTTGGACACTCCCTTAGACAATGCAGATCTGATTTTATTTACCGATGGTTCCTCTTTTATGAGGGATGGCATACGTTACACTGGAGCTGCCGTAGTCTCAGAATTTGCCACTGAATGGTCAGCTTCACTACCTTCTAACATTAGCGCTCAAGGAGCAGAACTCATAGCTCTGAAGCAAGCTTGTATAATTGCCAAGGATAAAAAGGCAACAATTTATATGGATTCTAGATATGCTTTTAGCATTTGTCACTCAGTCGGAATGTTATGGCCTCAGAGAGAGGATTTTTAACCTCAGCTGGAAAATCTATAGCTAATGCAGAAATTATTAATGAAGTTCTTTCTGCTCTCCAGCTTCCTGAAGCCCTAGCTGTAGTTCATTGTTCTGCCCATACAGGTGGCACTGACCCTGTCTCCAGAGGAAATGATTGAGCAGATGCCGCTGCAAAGCTAGCAGCCATAGAAGGGCCTGAATTAATTTTAACATTAACAACTACTAATGATTTAAATTTACTACTTTCCTATAATGAAAAGGAAGTGGAAAAATGGAAACAAAAATTCAAAGTAAAACAGATTAATGGAGTGTGGGTGTCATCTGAAGGAAAACCCCTGCTCCCTAGATGTTTCTATCACCAAATTTGCCAATCTATTCATAAAAATGGTCATTTTGGCACCCAGGGCATTGTGGACTCTGTTAAGAGAGTATGGATAGCCCCTGGTATAACTACTATAGCCTCTAAAGTATGTTCAGCCTGCTCTACCTGCCAGGCATATAACCAGCATGCATTTTGTGGAAAAGCCTTTGGTGGGTGTCCTCTGACTTACACACCTTTTTAGCACTTGCAGATAGATTTCATAACGATGCCAAAGGCTGGACAATATAAATTTTGTTTGGTCATAGTAGACCAACTGATCAGATGGCAGGAAGCATTTCCTACAGCCCGAGCCACAGCAGCTTTTGTTGCTAAGGTACTTTTAAAAGAAATTATTCCTCGCTTTGGCCTGCCAGCACGTATTGATTCCAAAAGGGGGAGTCATTTTACTGATTCTGTTCTAAACCAAATATATTCTTGCTTGGGGATAACACCCAAATTCCATGTTCCATATCATCCCCAGAGCTCAGGACAAGTGGAGAGGATGAACAAAGAACTTAAAACTATGATTGGCAAATTATGCACTCAGACCCATTTAAAATGGCCTGAAATTCTCCCTCTGGCCCTATTTTATCTTAGAAGCAGGCCTAGAGGAGACTTACATATTTCACCATTTGAGATGCTTTTTTGGACATCCGCCTATACAGGCTAAGCCTTTCTCCCCGGCATATACCTCACTATTAGGGGGAGATATTACTATTGCTTCCTATGTACATGAGTTATAGCACAAACTACATGAACTTCATGAATCTGGAGCTGCAGTACAAGCTGGACCACTAGACTTTTCTCTGCATGATCTGAATCCAGGAGATAAAGTTTATATTAAGAATTTCAAGCAAACTGGAGCAACTCAGCCTTCGTGGGAAGGACCATTCCAAATATTGTTAACTACTCCAACATCCATAAAGATTGGAGAAAAGGACTCTTGGATTCACTGCTCACATGTGAAGAAAGCATCTTCTGCTGAGACTGATTGACTGAAATCTATCACATGCATTGGAGATAATAATCCTTAGACAAGTGGATGCTGTTTTTTTTTTTTTTTGAGAACACATTGAATTACTGATTTTTTCCTTATTTTTATTATTTCTTTTCTTTATTTTGATTAGAATATTTGATTTTTTCTCATTTTTGTACTGAAGGTACACATAATTAATATTAATATTTTTCCTGCAGTAATAGAAGTTAACATATATTCTTTCTATAATATCAATATATACCTAAAAGCTTTAAACTATGGGAACCTGCCATTTCTTCTTATATTATGGCAACTTCCTGTAGTCTTGGCTACAAATGGCTAAGTGAAATATTACTGCATTCTGTCCTACAGACTTGTGGGATAGAAATTACTTTATATTTGTCCTATACAAGGGCCTATTTTGAATTTTTCCTTATGTTTTTGATTATTTTCTCTTCTTTTGATAAATGACTCATACACCCCCCATAACTCAACATTGCATTATGAGTTGAACTGAATGTTTTTTTAACATCTACTTCAGGGGGGATTGTATTTTAATTTAAAATCTAAGGATTTTTGAATTTTTTTGTTTGAGATTGTATTTTTATAAAAATTCAAGATTTTGATTTTGTTTGAGAAAAGATCTTCAAGAAAGAAGCTTGAAACTTTTATATCCAGAGAATGAACTGTTGCAGAAAGATGCCGGAAAACCTACACTTCATCAAGAAGATCAAGAATGAACTTTGAATATGATTGATTGAACTGAACTTTGATTGAACATTTATTGTAAATGTACACATTTATGCCAAAAGGGACTGCCCCTAATTTGGCTTTCTGTTGATGCGCCTAGCAAAACATTGGTTTTGCTTTCTTTTCTATTTCCTCCCTCACTATTCTAATTCCTCTTAGAAATTTGAATATCGTGTATATCTATAGTTAGAAGTGCATTTAGGATTACAAATAGATTATGTTAAATGATCAATGGGGAGACTAGTCTTCCCATGATCATCAGGGGTGATTGTAAACCTTGATATTTCTCAGACTTGTGAATGTTAAAAATTTCCCCATTGGACTGGGAACATTCTCCATTTTGATGAGAAAACTCCTTGCTATGGGAGGACCTCTACTCCACCCGTACTTAAGACTGCTTTAGGGGAGAAAACTCCTTGCTAAACAAAGAAAGTACTTGGACCCATGCTTATAATAAGGCAAGGAGTTCTTTGAACCATGCCCGTTTTTTAGAATTGATACAATGAGATGCTAGGTACCTAAAAGGGTCGGGCAAGTTTTCTCTTAATGAGATTAGTTGACTCAGCTGTGTTTTCACTGGTTCAGACTTACTGAGGAGATTAGTTGACACAGCAGCATTTTTTTCTGGTTCAGACTTACTGAGGAGATTTGTCGACTTAGCAAGAATTCAGATGGGCAGTCCTTTGGAAAACGTCTACAGTGATTGGTAGATGTAAGGACTTAGGGGAGGTGACATAGGAGAAAAACCTCCTATATAAGAAGCAGAATCTCTTGAGGAAAGAAATCCTTTTGGAGGATCTCTGATGAGGATCGCTTGGGAAGAATCTCTTGAGAGAGGCTCTGGAGAAGGGAAGCTCTTGGAGGACAATCTCTAAGGAGATCTCATTGGAGCTCCTCTGAGGGGACTCTGTCCCTCTGGAGGCTCTGGAGAGAGGCCCTTTGGAACAGTCTCTGGCTGGAAGGCTCTTTAAGGAGGACGCTGGCTGGAACTCTCTCTGGTGAAGTCAGCTGTGATGGAGCTGGCCTGGTGTCACTAGAATCCTTGCTTAGACAGACCTTGTGGTGAGTGTTAAAAGACTGACTGACTGATCTCTCTCTCTTAAGACTCAGGTCTAGGCCATGTTGGCTTAAGGCTCTTCATACTTATTTCCTTTTTCTCTCTTTCTCTCTTTTCTTTAATTCCACATTTGTATTAATTAAAATCTCTATAAATCCAGTTGACTTGGGTATTTGAATAATTGGGAATATTTCCCTGGCAACCACCTTATATTTGATTTAAAAACTAAGACACTGAAGTGAAACATATTTCTGAGGTCAAATTTACTCACCCTCTCTAATATCTATCACAATTTATATCTTCCACTATTTTAATCACTACAGTTTAAGACCTCAACCATTTTAAATCTAACACAGATGATGAAAATGAGGCCCAGAGACAGTAAATGACTTGTCCAGAAGGACCAGGAGCACACCAATTGATCCCAAAATTTGCTTGGATCTTACAGGTGTTCTTAAATTTTGATCCTATTAAGCATTGGAGATAGAATTTAAACTCCAATCCTAACACCAAATCTATTTCATTCACCTCTTTTCCATATAGCTTCATTTTTCTCCTCCATTATTGAAGGTTTAGATCCAAAACTTCTGGCTTAAAGATAGGACCCCTTCCATGTTTATAAACTTTGATCGCTCTCCAGCATCTTTTTGAATCTTGAATCCCATGTTTAGACTTTGATTCAGCAATTGTTTGGATTGCTTTAGACAAAACTGTTAATATTTAGAGATCTTTTCAGACTTTAGAAAGGTCCATAGCAATGCTTTTCTTTAATCTAAGCACACTTGCTGGGAGCCTCAACCAAAAATCTTTACTCTGCTAATGTCTGTTCTCGTCTACAAGGTACTGAGCAGTTATATGTTCTGCAATACCATTGAATTTAATGTATGCCATGCCATATACTTATGAAGCCCCTTTATGGTATTTTGGAGTAGTGAAAAGAAAACTAAACTTGGACTCAGAAGACTTGGGTTTGCATCTCAACACAGTTACTTACTAGCTGCATGAGAAGTGCCAACTTTCTTAATCTCTCTAGTTCTCAGTTTCTTAATCTGTAAAATGAAGGAATTGGATTAAAAAATCTATCAAGTTTCTTCCAGCTTTAAACCCTACAATCTCCCCAAAGCTTTTTGGTTTGTTTTTGTTTTTAGAAATTGTAAAGTGCCCTAGATACTCATAGGTAAATTGCCTAAAAACTCTTTGGAATAATCCATTCTTAGAATAGGATAGATGTTTGAGAGTGTTGATATAACAGAGGAGCTCTCCATTCCAGCTTCCAGTGTAGGAAATCCTTTTCTCTTTCTGATTTAACTGATAACTCCTGCATGGTCACCAGTCAGACACTTCACCACACTCTAGTAGTTTCATTTTTAAGATTCTACATTTTCACATGGCTTCTCAAAATAAAACCTAACCACTTCCCCCTTTGTGTGATCATCAAGTTGGATCTTCAAAAATGAACTTTCTCACTAAAGGTTTCAGTTCCTATGCAAAGTATGGGATTTGTTGTTCAAAGAAGTGCTTCATTCCTAGGTGGGGAAAAGTGAAATTTCACAAGTGATTGGTTCACTTTAAGAAGACTTAGGTTCCTTTTTGGGAAAAAATAAGTCATTGTGTAACTGAGAAATTAGAGAATCATGAGTTGGAAGGCACCATAGAGATCATGTAATACAATGTATTATATTCTGATCAATGGTCACCTAACATTCATTGGAACTTCTCTAATGTCCAGAAATTCATTGTGATATAGTTGAAAAAAGTGTTGGATTTGGAATCAGAGGATTTGGGTTTTAAACTCCAGTTCTGCAACTTAATATCCTTGGACAAATTACTCAATGGATTCAGTTTTCTCATCTATAAGATGAAAGAATTGACCTAGATTACCTTTAAGATTTGTTTCAAATGGAAATGAATTCACTACTTAATGAGTTTGCTCCTGATCTTTTCAGACAGCTGTAATTTTTAGGTTATTCTCTGAATGAATTAAAATCTGATGCCCTATACATTCTATTTACTGATCATGATTCTGTGCTCTGAAAGTACACAGAATAAATTTTATCCTTCCTTCTAAGAGCCTTAAAATGTTTGAAGATGGCAAGTATATCCATTCTAAATCTTCTCTGAAGTTTCTTGTATGAGACAATTTCAAGTCCTTACATGATCCTGGTCATATTCCCTTGCACTCACTTGAGGTGGTCACTACCTTTCCTGAATTTGGGCATCCAGATGTAAGCATAACATTTTATGGGATCTGACCAACACGATTAGGTTAATTCCTCCTTTGTTCTGGACATTAGGCTGCTATTCATGACTCTAGAATCATAATATTGAGCTTTTTTTCAGGTGTCAAAACCCAGGACTGGTCCTTTTTATTCCATTGCCCCAGCATTCATTTGGAAGAAGATTTGAAAACTCATGCTGATTTTATCAGAAGTACTTTGGAAAGGAGGCAATCCCTTAACTTGGAGAACAAACTTTTCTCTCTCTCTTTGACGCTGTTGCCTCTGATTCTGATAAGGGAAGAAATCCTCAAAGTATTCTAAAGGAGACCTATAAATCACAAAGTCTCATCAGAAGGATCATGGATCTGGGGATCTTGCCAGGAACTTAAATGAAGGCAGTGCCTAGTGATGAGAAGTTTTTGTTTCATTATGAATTCTTGTAGGCAGCATGTGTTGGGACCTGAAAGAAATGGTGTGGTATTCACCTAAGAAACCATTGATAACTCATCTAATTTCAGTCACCAGGGACTCAGTCATGCTTAGTAGTATGCCTAGCACCCAGTAAAACAAAACATTGTAATAAACAAAACTATAAACCAGACACATTGACTTGAGTCAAAATCTGAGAGTATTAGTAAAAGGAAATAAAACCTGTCAGCTAGGCTGGTCTTACATGTACTTGTAACAGGAACATAGAGTATTTTGAGGCCCCTGAAGACACAACATATCTCCCCCAGTCAGGTTCTAGTGACTGCAATTCTATTGTTCCCTTGGGTTCTTGTCCCGAGTTCCTTCCAGTCCACATTTAAGATGCAAAAACATTTGGGAGGAGTAACACATTACATTAACTGCAATAAGGTATTAATAGCTTCTGCCATAGTGAAAGTACTTGGAGTGAGGAGGAAGAGGAGGTGGGGAAAGAAAGGGAAAAGACACAAAAAGATGGAGGAAAGAGCTGAAAACAAAACTTTGGCCTACTTCCCAGTGGGAACTTAGTGGAAACTAAATCTGTTGGTTATAACCATTTATTGAAGCTTTTGGAGGCAGAGTACTATAGCATAAGGTTTGTATGTGGGACAGAAAAGTTGTTCCAGGTATACTTCTACCCTCAAAGAACTTGTAAGATCCTGAGAGAGACATAGAACCCCAAACATAGGTGAAATAGTTGGGGATCATGTTGCAGAGCTAATCATCCAATGAAATTTAATATCGACAGGAAGAGTAAAGTCAGAGGGAAAAGGCAATTGCTAAGTGGAGTGAGAGTGGACAGTTATAATGGATAGTGGAGAGAAGACAGATTTAATTGGCCTTTATTTTGCTTTTCCTTTTTCTACTAAGGAGAATGATCTTTGAACCAACACAGCCTGAACATAAGTGGCCAGCATAGATTTGAAACCCAAGATGAGTGAGATGACCCAACTGCCCTCTGGAAATTTGAACGATCATGTCTGGATGGAACTACTCCCAAGGGCACTGAAAAAAACTGGAGATGATTATTATTGATCCACAATGGGTGATCTTTGAAAGATCATAAAGAAAGATAGAGGTTCTAGAGGACTTGTGATGGACAAATGACTTGATCCCCCCCCCCAAAAAAAGAGAAATTGAACTAGAGTTGGACAATTAAGGGCCAATGGCTTAGATTTGGTTCTTGACAAGGTACTCAAATTTTTTCTTAAAGGACAGGTTTGTGAGTATTGAATAAGGGATTCAGAGATATCCTCATCAAGACCAGGTCATTTAAAAGACCTTTGTTTACTCTGTGAATAGAGTTACTTGATTTGCAAGTCAAGAAATGTTATAAACATGGTATGTCTGGATTTAATTCAGGAATTTGAAAAAAAAACTCTCATGATATCATTGTATTTGAGATGGAAGGATGGATGAAGGGTAGGATGATGCTAAATTTAGGTGAATTTGGAGTGAATTAAATGACTGGCCCTAGAGTATAGTCATTAGAAGGTCTTTCATATAATGGGGACTTAATATAGAAATAACTGAATTGAATTTTCTTACAACCAACTAACTGATAAAGATGTATGAAGTATCTTCAATATCCCCATGACATTTTAGGCCCAAAGAACAGATACCAAAAAACTCAAACAAATTTCTACTCCATTTAAGTTTATAGTCAGTTGAAGGAGACATTATGTACAGATAGAAGTATATACATAATAATTATATGTGTACTTATATATGCAAAATAAATATGACAGTTGAAAGTTGTTTAGGGAGACAGAGCACTAGCAGATGTGGGTGTTGGTAAGGAAAATCTATTATGGCAGCAATATGGAGGGCAGACTGAAGTGGGGAAAGGCTTTAGACAGGGAGACTAAATGGGAAGCTGAGGATTAAAGATCCAGCCTTTCCAGAAGGGGATACTTGAGTTCTGTTTTGATGACAAGGATTTCATAAGACGGAGGCAAGGGGAAAATTCATTTCAGGTATGGGGAATGGAGAGTGAAAAGTCATGGAGATACAAAAAGGAATGCTGCATTTGAGGAACAGAGAAAAGACCAGTTTGATGGAACCACAGACTATAGGAAGGGGAATCCTGTAGAGTGAGGCTGACAAAATAGGTTGGAGCCAGTTGATGAATGTCTTTAAAAATCAAATGAAATTTATATCTTAATCCTATGGACAATGAGTCAATGCAGTATATTGGGATGGTTACATGGTGCAGTGGATAGAGTGCTAGGCTTGGAGTCAGGAACACTCAATGTTATTAGATTAAATCTGACCTCAGACAATTACTAGTTGTGTGACCCTAGGCAAGTCACCTAATCCCATTTGCCTCAATTTCCTCATCTATAAAATAAGCTTGAGATGGAAATGGCAAACCACTCCAATATCTTGGCCAAGAAAACCTCAAATGGGGTCACAGAGAGTCAGACAACTGAACAACAAACAATGGAGCATACTGAGTAAGGAGTTATAATGTCAGATCCATGCTTTAGGAAGACCATTGGAAGCAATAAGGAGAGTGGACTGATTTGGGGAGAAACTTAAGGCAAGGAAGCTAAATGGGAGACTGATGCTGAAAATCGAAACTGCTTCATATCTAACAAGAAAGTTCATTCCTTCTTTTAGAATCTTTTCCTTACATCTTCTAATCTGCAGTGTCTTTCTCTCAAATTATGCATTTGTGTATCTCAGAAAATAATTATTGGCCAAATTTCATGTACAGTCAAGACAGGCAAAATTTGAGGATGGTTGAAATATGTTTGAAAAAGTCTTCAGACGCTCTGTGAGTCCACTGCTAAAATGAAGTCTCCACCAAATTGAGGGTTAAGGTGGAGGTACATTAGAAGTTTATTGAGGGAAACAACCAAATAAGTCTTTTGGATGCTTCAAAATTGGTTGAATGAAAGACTGGCTTTGGACAAAGGGCAGGAAAGCAATTTATTTGGGGAGTTAGGTTGAATGTTTTCTGGGAAATGGCTCACCTGAGAAATCTGAAAATATAAATACTGATGAAAAGAATATGAGGTCACTATCCCAGCTATCACCATCCAGAATTCTTATCTGGCTCATGGTTTGTCCTTTGGGGAAGAAATTCCCATTCTGATCCTGATATTTTTCTTCATGTTTGCTCTCAAGGCAGTAGATGGAGAGAGAAGTGCCAAGGTCAGTATGCTCTGACTGTGGCCTCAGAAGAAGCCAGGAATGGTAATGTAAAGTGAAACCTTTGTCAGACAAAAGAGAGATGGGGCTTTCTCCTTTTCCTTGCCTTTTAAGGCATTTCTAAGGGGCTGTATAAAGAATCAGTGCCTTGTGCATTCCCATGCATCTCTTGGAGGTCTCTGGAAGAATTTCAGGGCAGAGACAGGGAGGGATGGGAGGGAGTGCTTCTTGGGTAGCACACGGCAATGCCAAATAATTTGAGGTTTGTTCTTGGATCTTCCCTAGACTAATGACTTTGGACAAGTCACTATACATTTTTTTTTGAAAAAAATTGTTTTTGTCTGGTAACTGGTAAAAATGAATTCCTTGACTTGTATTCTGCTGTCGCTAAGGCAAATAAATTTGTTGTGCCTGCCACTCCTCTGAGAGAGACAATGTGGAATGACTGACCTTGCTGAATACCAGGATCACTGGGACTTGGAAAAGTTAGTAACCTCACATAAATCTCTATCAACCCCTGCCAGGGAAGGTGTCTACATTTCTTTATAATAAATCTCGTTTATTCAAAATAAAACCCTGATTTTAACAGTCTGAAGGCTTTCTCAGCTTCCCCTGGGAAACTATTTTACTTCAAAACACTTCTTGAAATCCAACCTAAATTTTGACCTAAGTGTGATTGCACCTCATTCTTCACCTGCATCTCATGTTATTTTCTTTTCATCTGTGGTGTTGTTAGCTCTCCTGTCTCAACTCACACATGATTAAATCAAGTTATCACAAGATCATAGAATTTAGAAAACTGAAATGCTGGAGATAGACTAATTCAGTCCATTCTTTTTAAAACACGAAGAAATTGAAGCTCAGAGATGGGAAGAGACTAATCCAAAGTCACATAGATGGAAGAGGAGGAGAGTCAAGCACAGGCTGCATGATTTGAAATCTGATGTTCTTTTCAGTTCAATAAACAGCCCTTAAAACTGGGATCCTTCAATATATTTGTGGACTGAAAGCAATAAAATTATCTGGAAAGCTCCTTAATAGTATTGTTTATAGTGGGGTTCCTTAACTTAGAGCCTATTCCTCCACATCCTTGTTCCACCCAAGAGGGGCATAAATCAGTTTCAGGGTTTCACTTGAAATTGAATGGGAACAAAAATTGCAGCTTCATTTTCACTAACTTCTGATCTCCTTTGAAATATTATGTATTTTATTTTAAATATTTAAAAGAACTTTGAGAAGGGAACTACTATTTTTACCAGGCTTCCAAAGGTGTCCATGATTTCCAAAAGCTTACGAACCCCTGCTTTATGAAAAGACAAGGGAAACTTCTGACTGACTTTGGGGGTACTGAGACTTCCCTTTTCTCACCTGACCTATGGACCTGAAGGTGAGGCTCCAGCAACATTACACTCAGAAAAACTCCTCTGTGCATCTAGGTTTTTCATGTGAATCTATGGTATCAACAGTAGCATAGAGAAGGTTTTAAAGACTTGTACCAACTCGGTACTAAGTCCATTTTTTTCTCTCATCTCCCAGATTTCCTTTCTAAGGTACCTTTCACCCACATGATTAGGTGCCCTCTGATATTGCCAGATTATATCTGATGGGCTCCACATTCCTGGTTTCCCTTACCTCTCATCACCTTTGCATTGCTTGTTCTATAGGACTTTTGGGTGATGCTCAATACTTAGTTTGGATTAAAATTTAGAAAAGACTCATAAATACCTCTTTGCCTTCTAGGAGAAATCTTACCAAAGGATCATGAATAAGGCTGTGCTAGAGTCAGTCTGACCCTGCCTAATAATGAGTGAGGCATGACTGTTAAATTTTTTCACATAAGCATCTATACCTTGGAAATCAGCAAGCATTATAAGTTAGGACTTGATTTATTGTTTTGCTGTTGGTTCAGACTTAAGAAAGTGATGGAGAAAACGTTACTACTGCAAATTAAAGTTTAAAGTTATGTTATATACTCTTCTGCCTTAGAACCAATACCCAGTATTGATTCTAAGATGGAAGGTAAGAGTTTAAAAAAATAAAAGAAGTTATGGTATGGATATAGTTTTTCCCTGAAAATTGGTCCTTAAATATTTACCTGCTCACTGTTAATAGAGTAGGACCTCATTTTACATGACCATTATGTTCTAAGATCCTTCCCCAAGTGAAAAATCATACCCAATAGTCAACCCCATTATTTAATAAGTATTTCTTTTATGAATATACCAAGATACTTTATGACTTTTCTAGAGCTTATCAGAGCTACATATTATATCATCAATAACTAAATAGTGTTAGTGAAACAGAGAGAAGCACAGCTCAAGACTTGGATGTACAAAGACTGATGTAGGCAAAATAACGTCATGACTCACACTGTCTTTCAGAATGAGAATGGACATGAATTGATTGGGTGAAGTGTCATGAAACTATAGACCATTTGGGGAAATGACTAGGATTTAGTGAGTAAAATTTATGGATTTTTCTGCCTTCATTTAAAAAACTTTCCAATCATGAATACCTGAGTTTTCTCGAGTTCACATAAATGAGATGTGGTATGTGGAGTTTAAAGGGAATTTAGAGATTCCCTAATGTAACTCTCTCACTTCAGATATGAAGAGATTTTGATGAGCTGGAGAATGAATGTTCAGATAAAGACTATCAGGATCATGAAGGATCTTAAGTCCATGCTGTCTGAAGCTGAATAATTGAAGGAACTAGGACTACTGAGAGAATCAAATGAGGCTATATATATATATATATATATACACACATATATATTTATATAAATCACTTTGCAACCTTAAAGTGTTATGTAAATGCTAATTATTTAAAATTTAGTAATAATTTAATGAATTAAATTTAGATTTTTAGGTTTCCAAAGCTCTTTATGTTCTCTCATCTAAGCCTCACAAAAATCCCATGAGGGAAGTGCTATCATTATCCCCATTTTATAGATTATAGCCCCATTTATATTATCCCCATTTTATAGATTATAGCACATTGAAGCTGACTAAGGTTAAGGGACTTGCCCAGGACTAGACATCTAGTGAGTATCTGTGGTAGAATTTGAACTCAGGTGTTCCTGACTCCAGCACACTGTTCATTCTGACATCTAGCTGTCTGGAGAAGAAAAAAGTTGGTGATGGGACTTGTGCAGGCTAGCTATCTTCAAAGCCTTTGAAAGGCTGCCATGCTGGGAGGAATTAAACTTGTTCTCTTTGGCCCCAGAGGGCAAGATTAGCAGCCAGGGGTGGGAGTTGTGAAGAGGTAAATTAGGACTGACTAGGAGGTGGGGGTGGAATGGAGTGGGAAACTTCCAAACAATTAGAATTGTCCAAAAATGGAATGGGATGTCTTGGGAGATAGGAGTCTTTAAATAGAGACTGAATGATGGCATATCAGGGATGTTGCTTGGGAATTCTTTGAGGGGGCTGGACTAAATGGTTACTGCAGCAGCTAGGAACTTGACCTCTGCTCACCTTCATTTCGTCAGCTGGAAATTGAGGATAAAAACAGCATTTCCTTTCAAAGAGACAATCAAATAAAACAATATTCAGCACAATGTCTGGCTTAGACCCTTCCTCTCTATCCCTGCTCATTCTGGAATTCTATGATTTTATAATTTTGGGTTCTCTCAGATATCTCAAATTTCCAGAAACATAGGTGTTGTATATGCTTCTCACGTTTTCTTCAAATGTTTGTTACGGAAATAAAAAGCTGACGCCTCAGAATGGTAAGACTACTTTCCCAAGGCAACTCAGGGAGCCACTAACAATAAAAACAACAACAGACACTTCTCACACTTTACAGTTTATAAAGCACTTTACATATATTATGAAATTTGAGTGCATTAGGAAAGGCACAACAAAAAGCCACTGTCTTCTCATGTGCCCTTGCTCCTCTCATTTGTCACATACCACCATTCTAATATCTTCACAGGCTCTCTGGTTTTCCAGGCAAGCCTACCAGTTTCAAAAGACACATAGGAAAAACACAAATTTGAAAAGAGATTGGGAAGAGATAATTTGAATATTCTTCTTATCATCCTCTCTCTTATTCCTTCTACTCCTAGCCCTGGTCTTTGGAAACCACTATCCCTGGATAGCTGTCAATACAATAAATAATTCTGTAGATAAGTTAATGTTAACTAGTTGTTTCTTTGGAGAAAACCATACTTGCTGTGATGGAGAACAATACTTGAATGAGTGGAGGCAGAAGGAGATAAAACTGTATTTTTGGTAGCCTGACAAGGCCTTTTTTTTTTTCCCTCAGTAGTGTAGGTAACTCCCAGCGAGCAAATTCCCCTCTTTTAATTTGGATATGTACTTCCTCTGCAACTTAGACAGTTGCCTGGCACAAACGCTGTGTCCTTGGGGTCACCTGGGCGGTATGTGTCAGAAGCGGGATTTAAACCCAAGTCTTCTGGACTCCAAGGACAATACTCCATCCTCAAGCTGCACCACCTCTCCCAGTGATACTACTATTACTAATTCTTTACATAAACTACCCCACCTATGTGAAAAGAGGCTTCAGGCACCAGGGTGTGATTCACAGGGAACTCATACAACTTAGTTACAACACAACAAACAGAGACAAATAAAGCTGCTCCCTGAAATCACATAAAGGTCCAAAAGAAGGCACTGCCAAAGGGGGAAGAATGGGAAGGGGGCTGAGGGTGGGGGATGAGTAAGCCTGAAGAATTTATGGGTAATGAGTATGGAATGCATCTTTCAAAGGAATGTTTTGATGTTGATTAAATTAAAGGAGTTCTGGTATGGAAGAGGTAGAGTCCAAGGTCTGACTGACTGCCACAGTTCCTAGGATATCAAATCACCTTTTAGGACTTTGAAAACTAGGTTTTTAACAGTATGAACAGGTGAACAGGATGAAAGATTAAAGAGAGAAAGAGGGAGACTGACTCAACAACTGTTGCCTCTGAGTATATTCAAGTCAAATTTGTTGTTCAGTTTTTAGGCGTGACGGACTTTTTTTGTGACTCGATGGACAAGAACATGTCATATTCTTCTATCCTCCTCTGTCTCCCAAAGTCTGTGCTAGATCATATTCATTGGTTCCATGGCACTATAATCCACCTCACCTTCTGCTATCCCTTTCTCCTTTTTCCTCTAATCTTTTAGAATATTAGGCTCTTAGATGAGGCTGTCTTCTAATTATATGGCCAAACTAAAGTTTTTTTAGCTTTAGTATTTAACGTGATGAATAGTCTGAATTATTTTTTAATAAAGTATTGACTGATAAAAAGGACAAATTATCTATGAACACACAGATAAGCCCCTGCACATCTTTTGGGGGAGTCCTATTTGGTCTGAGCTTCCAAGGCTACCATCAGAAAGGAGATTTTCAGTTTTGATTATAGGATTCAAGCTCTCAGTGTTCTCATTTCCAAAGATAATGAACCTCATCTAGTAGTTTTGGTAAAGTAGACGCAGTTGTTTATAACAGGGAAAAAACATGCTGCAGATTTCTACATGTATTGCAAGGATTAGAGAATTCCAGACAGTCAAGGATTTCTACTCATGGTTCATGACAAGACTCAGTGTACATTTGTCTGTAGTTTCATTTTTTTCTTGGGAGAAAATCTTTCAAGATTATCTCAGGTTGAAATTTATTTCTAGTTCGCTGGAAGTGCTTATGAGATGGGAACTAGATCGTGTTTCCTCAAATCACTAAAGTGTTTTCTTTTTACCTTCTAGAATTGAATGTATAAAATAAGAAAAAATGATAACTATAATGATGATGATAACAACATTAATATAGTGATTAAAAGTTTGCTTATGTTATCCCATTTGATTTTCACAACAATCCAGTAAGGTAAGTGTCATTATTGTTCACATTTTACAGATAAGGAAATATAAGCTCAGAGAAGTTAAGAAATTTACCTGTGATCAGATAACTAGTAGGTATAAGGAACAGGATTCAAAACCAAGTCTGTGTGACTTTCTAAGTCCAGAAACCAGGAGTGCCTAAATTTATTTTGGCAATATCTTTTCCAAAACATACATTTTCCAACAGTCTTGGAAAATGATGAAATAAAAAAGGATATGAGCACTGGTTTCTCAACTTGCCTGCCAAAACAAATTACACACACACACACACACACATATATATATATATATGTATATGTGGAAATTCACTCTTAAGGCAATATGAAATGAAATTCTAATTAGAGAAGGAAATATTAAATACCAAATGAACTTACTTTAACAGCCCCTGTCTGAGTATGACATATATAAGCCTCCTTCTGAAGGCTGATTTCAATGTAAATGGACTTAACTGGAGGTTTTCAGTTCTGTGTCTACCCTTATAACTGGGAAATAGGCAACTCCAGACTGCCACAGTGTGGCTATTATAGGTGCTTGCAGGCAGGTTTTCCAGGAGTTTATAGAGAATTATGGGTTGGAAGAGCTTTACATTTTTTTCATTTTTTTTTAAACCTATATACCCTAATTCATTTGTAAACCAACAAACTTATTTTAAAGAACTTGAAAAAGGAGGATCAAGTTAAAGGTTAACAGTCGACATTAAAAAATGAGGTCCAATTTGTGTCCTGACCACTTGGTTTCCTCTGGGCAGAGTAGCCCTAAAACATTGTAAAGGCAGACAATCCCATTTTCAAGATCTCTTCATTTAATTTGAAATAAATCCCATTTATTTCAACAGCATCAAGTTCAAATATGATAACAAAGTGAGCATCATAGTTTCCCATTCTTTTCCTGGCAGCTGCTCTTATTAGGAAGAAAGCCATTTTCTATAGCTCAAGTTTAATTGGACTCCACTAAGCTCAAGTCCTGCCACTTCAGGGACCAGGCTTATTTTTCTCCTTTAAGCCAAATTGCTTTGGAAAGAAGGACAAGGCATGTGTGGGGGTGCTGGTGGTAGAAGTGGGGGTGGTGATGGAGAGACTAGATTGCTACCTTCAGCCACTAAATGGTCCATACATTTGCCTCCAGGGAGATCAGTTTCTACCTGGAGGAAGTGAAAGTTTGGATGAGACTTGAAGAGCCCAGTGACAGTGGGTCCTTGATTTAATTCTGTAGACAGAGAATTCGGGCTTTGTGTAGAATGCCCTTCCATTACCTTTCTGTAAACGGACCTCTGGAGCCATTACCCAGGTCCCTGTGTCCTACTAAAGCATCTAGCTCTGACTGCTGAGTGAGTGGGGGACAAGGGACTTCCCTGACGTTGACCCCAGGCAATCCTGTTATAGGTGGGGAAGGACAGACTGGACTGCAGCCAGAAAGGCAAACACAAGCTGAGTTCATAGCATCTGACTCCTGAAAGAGATGACTTAGACAAGATTGATAAATATCTTGTTAAAAAAAGGATCATATGTCTGGCAATCTGAGCACAATGACAACAGAGACAGGACAATGTTGCTCTGATTGGATTAAAGAACTTGGAGGCAGCTGCAGCAGCATCAGAGACTTTTAGAGAGAGAGAGAAAAAAAAAAAACACACCCACTGACAGACAGTGTGATTGTATGTGGTGGTGCCAGTGTCTAAGTATATTTCATAGAGGCTGATGTAATGGCTCCTTTGCATCCGAGCCTAAAAAGCTGACATCAAACTGGAAGGCCAAAAGGTGAATATTAACCTTAAGGAAAGTGATTTTTTTTCATCTACTTCCAAGATTCATTTTTTATCCTCATTTCCCCAGTACATAATTTTTAAGGGACAAATGAATATCTCTCCATATGGGGGAAGGTTTAAAACATCGAGGCAATGTCTAGATCTGGGGGGAAGGGAATGTAGAAAATCTTATGGATTTGCTAGCAGATTTGAGAATGTTCAGGCTGTTTCCCTCTGTAACCATTTCCTCCTTCAGAGTACATTTCCAAGAAAGAGAGCTTTGAATGAGTAGACTAGGACATTCATGAATAGATCCAATAACAGTCCACAGTTGGTCAATCAGTCAATCATATTTATTAAATACTTACTATGTGTGAGGTACTGGGCTAAGTGCTGGGAATTCAAAGAAAGGCAAAGACGCAATCTCTGCCTTCAAATAGAATAGAAGATAGCCCTGATCTAGGAGGCAGTCCAGCTCCTTTGTTGCCAAAGAAAACCTTCTTGTCTTTGTGGGTGGCTGTTGGAGTGTATTCACAATCAGGCCCAACTTTACCACTTGGCAGAATAGGATGATTTACCAATATGGCGCAATTGGAGGGACACTGAAGAGTCCAATTGTCTAAATATAATTCTTTCACCTATTGTTTGATGGCCATGATTCCCTTAGGTGGGTCGATAAATTAAATATTGCCTTAAAATACAAATGTTATCTCTTGGGCTAATATATTAAGCCTTGATCTGACCTAAGCACATAACTTGGAAATAAAATCTGGGCTAGATCACATTGCTGGGTTCTAAGGGGATAGAATATGAGGAATATTGTGGGAGTTTGTTGGAGGAGTTGAAGAGAATGGCTTTAAAGTGCCAAGGGGATAGGGGGAGAAAGGGAGTTAGTTTTTGGAAGCTGGGTGGTACAACGGTAGGACCCTGAGTAGCCAGGAGGATCATGGAACACTGACTACCAAAGAACCATTTTGCCAACTTTGTATAATCTTGCTGGCTCCAAGATATAGTAACCATGCAGGAGAGATTGCTGATTTGAACTCAATCTCTCTTCCTGTTATTAAGGATAGTAAATACTGCTCTGTTTGCTACTTCAGAACTTTTGCTTCTGAAATAAGAGAGAAGAATTTCCTGTTTGGGAGGGACAGCAGAGCTCACTAAGACCTTTGGGCTATACTTTGCTTGATGCAACACTTTATGCCTGGGGAAACAGGCAGGCTATGTGCCAGAAGCCTTTTGTGTTGTCCAAGGGTGAGGTCAAACAAGAGGGATTCCTCCTTCAGTCTTAATTCTTCACTTGAAAAATCTCTGATGCTTCTTATTTGTCTGAGGCTCTAGAAATGACCAGAAGAGTCTTGCATCTGACTGGGGTGTGGACAACTAAGACGCATTTCAGATGCATTCCTAAATCATGAACTTTCCTCATTGACGTACATGCCATCACAGACGGTGCAGCTGTACACCATAGATCTTTAGCACTTGATTAAAAACAACTTTAGAAGGACTTCTCTGGGAAGCAAGTAATGAAGCTGTGTATGTGGCAGAGTTGGACATTGTCTTCCATGGGACAGAAGTTAATGATATTTAAAGAAAAAGCACTGGGTTTGGCTGTAGCACCAAAAAGGACCATCGATAAACTCAATTTATGGCTTCATCAATTTTCTTTGCTGGCTGCTATTCACATTTCTGCTACTACATTTCAGAAAATGCCCTTCTCTTAGCATTCAAGCTATAGTCCTCCCATACTTTCCTCTCAACTATAATTATTTTTAAAATTTGTCTATTGGTGTCGCCATATTACCTTTCTTCCATCTTTGCTTTAAGATTTTCATTGATCTCTATTTTTTGTTTTTCTGTTTTGTTTTTTTACATTGGAATCCTGAGCAATAACATCCTTTCTTAGGGATTCCACTATTGTTAACACACTGGAATTTACCTACCCCTTTCTGAAGTTTTGGAAGCCTCTCCAGAACTCCAAAAGTCCTCTTAAACCCAATGCCCTATTTTTATCTAGGATGATAAGTCTCAAGAGGTACAAAGATGATAGAGCTGCTCTTGTCCTTTTACGTTCTCAGCTTTTCAATTACCCTGAACAATACTACCACTACTCTTAACTCTTAAGCAAGAAACCACGGAGAAACCTTTGACTTATGATCTTTCATTCTGTGCATCAGATCCAAAAGCTTTTCCCTTCACAGTACTTCCTGAATGTTCCTCAGTTCATTTGGGGCTATATTTTTGATGATGGAAAACAACTGTGTTTTTAGAAAGTCTTTGACATCCATTTAGCCTTTTCTCAAAGAGGGAATATAGTTTACAAGAACAATTTACTGGGACCAAAATGATTCAATTGTAGTTAGCTCTTGATTACAGAGACATTTTTGGAGATGCTCATTTATTTCTCCTTTGCCGGATGGGCTGTCCTTGCTATCAAATGAGATAATTTATTTAAACTGTCTTTCAAGGTTTAAAGTACTGTATAAATACCAATTGCTATCATTTTTGTATCCTTATAATTTTCTTTGTAATCCAAGATGTTGCTTCAGACCCAAGGGATGGGACAGATATAGGAATCATGATGGACTGTTGATGTGACCTAATAAATAGACTATAGGAAATGAAATAATAAGACTCGGGTGCAAATTTTGCTTGAGACATTCTCTAAGACAAATGGAAGTGCACAAGTCACTTAACCTATCTCATCTTTATTTTTCTTCTCTGTAAAATGGGAATAATAACAATCAGCATTTATCTCACTTGGTTATTGTGAAGAACAAACAAGGGAATACAGTTGTCTCTTGCTATGTTGCCGTTCACTTATGCAGGCTTCCCTGTATCATGGGTTAAATATATATATATATATATATATATATATATATATATGTATATATAATTCTGTATCACAGAATTACACTTAACCAGCACACTATTGTCTGATGGAATGAAGGTGACCAATCACAGCTCTGTGTTCTGTATCCTGGATGCTGATTGGCTCAGTGACTGTAGGTTAATAATAAGAGTGTCGAAAAGGTTTATAGGAGGGTGGGAAGGGTTATAAAGCCTTAATATATATATAAATAAAAATAAATATAACCCTGCAACTTCATGGATTTTCACCTATCACAGGTGTCTCTGGAACATAACTCCCCCGATAGGTGAGATATCACTGTATATGTAAAATGTTTTGCAAATCTGAATATGCCATGAAAATATCAGTTATTATTATAGTAATAATCCCAACCATAAAGTCTTATTTTGAATTCCTTGATATAGATTATATATATATACACATATATATATATAGTGAGATAGCTCTTTGGGGACAAGGTAATGGTATAAATGCTAATGGTATTTTTGAGGGAAGCTAATTAAGCTGTATGAAGACAGAGTGTTAGGTTGGCATTATTAGTTTCTGCTCTAAGCAATGAAACTAAGTGACCAATACCAACCTTAGCTATTGAAACAGTTTCTTTTATCATCTATTAATAGTTTTTCTATTAAATAAGTTAAAACTACATTAAGCATTTTGGAAAACCCTCTTTTTCTTGCTGCTGGGTGGTTCAGTGGATAGAGCATGGACCTGAAGTCAGGGAACCTCATCTTCTTGAGTTCCTATCTTAGCTGTGTGACCCTGGACTGTGTGATTGACACTGTTTGTCTCAGTTACCTCATCTGTAAAGTGAGCTGAAGAAGGAACTGGCAAACCACTCCACTATCTTTGCCATGAAAATTCCAAATGGAGTCATGAAGAGTTGGACATGACTGAAACAACTGAACAACAAATATATCTTATAGTACCTGGATGAAAAAGCACAATCTGGTATCATTGGGCTAGAAAAGGGGCTATTTTCAAATTTTTTCTTGAGTATCAAATAGTATTGATCTTACACATTTTATTTTAGAGGCAGAGTTAGTGGATTATATTTGTATTGAATCTATGCTCTGAAATTGGTTTAAATTGAGAGCAGATGCCTCCCTTTGCATCTCTCCCCAAACAACTCAAAAGCTCAAAATAATGTATTATGGTGATGTTCAGCACAAAACTTGAAATGAGTTTGCTTGGAGTATGCTACAGCCATCAAAGCATGTATGTGGACTCCAAAAATATGTGATGAAAAACAATAATAACTTGTATTCATTTGGCATTCTATGCTCTTTTGATACAATTCCACTGGAGACATATTAGCATTAGTAGTAGTTGTCATCTATATAGCACCTAACATGTTCCAAGAATTGTGCTAAGCACTTTACACATATCTCCTTTGATCTTCTCAACAACTTGAGGTAGACAGAGTTTGAATGATTTGCCCAGATTCACACAGCCAAAACTGAGATTTGCTTTCAAGTTTTCTGATTCCAAGTCCAGTACTTTTTCAATTACATCTTTTGGTTCAGATTCAGGATTAGGACCCAGGTCTTATAAAGGGAACAACTAGTTTGAACAGTGGATAGAGTACCAGACTTGGAGTAAAGAGGACTGGAGTTAAAATCCTGCCTCAGACATTTAGTATCTGAATGACCCTGGGCAAGTCACTTAATCCTCTTAGTCTCAGTTTCTTCATCTGCAAAATATGCTGGAGAAAGAAAAGGCAAACCACTACAGTATCTTTGCCAAGAAAACCCCAAAAAGGAGTCATGAAAAATTAGACATTACTGAAAATGACTAAATAACAACTTCTGAAAAGAATAGAGGGAATGAAGACTTGGGTTCTTGTCTTAGTCAGCTGTGCTGCTAGTTAGTTGTGCAACCCTGGACAAATTATTTACTTCATTTGGCTTATAAATAAGGAAATTAAACTAGGTGAATTCTTAGGCTTCTTCCAACTCAAACATCCAGAAAATCTCAGAATCCTAGTGTTATTGCTCTAATCTGTCACCTCTGGAACTGGTTAATGTGGCCTAGAATTATTAAAGAAAAAAGCAATGATGTTTGTCACAAGGTAGGCTCTTATTTTCTTATCTGAGATTCTGATTTAGAAACTGTCATATAGCTCACTTTTATGCTAGTTAGTATAGAATAAGGCTTTTTTTTTTTGTCATTTCAGAGGTAAGTTTTTTGGAAACCTATGTGGGTAATGCCATTTGTGGATTTGGGCAAAAACAGAACTACAAAATTCAGACTCAAACTCCTTTTTTATTTTCCCTTTTCTTCCACACATAGCTTCCTGTTTCTATGGCAATGAATGGGATGTTTTGCACTAAGAAATACTTTAAATGCCACTGGGGGAAGGTAATATCCACACAGGATTCTCCAGAAAGCAGGAGGGAAAGTGAGGTGAGAAGACAGAGGAAAAGATGATAAGGAGCAAATGGAGGGGAAGAGAAAAAGGAAAGCCTGGAATGGGGGTGGGGAGAGTGGAGAAAAGGATGAACCCTATGAAGAAAAAATTATGTCTTAGAGAATAATATGGAAGTCAAGTGGTGTAGCCATAAGTATAAACAATCGTGCTTACATATATGCTAAGGGTGTAGACACAGATGAACATTCTGGAGTCATGAGGATATAACTTAGGTGAAGATACAGGAACATTCTGGAAATGGGAGGGTATAACCTTAGTTTTGTATCTCACCCTCTGAAATGATGAATGCCAGGTAGACCTCATTTGCTTTTTTCTACTTCACTAAGTGTTCACAGGAACCATGATAGAATCCTCGGTCCCCTGTTGGTAGTGATGGGGGAAGGGTTCTTGGGAAACTATTATAGGAACTTTGAGTCTATCCCAAATAACACTCACTACTCTAGGAATTCCTTTAGAGGACACTCCTGCAGCTAAACTCTGAGTTAATGAAGCTCTTAGGGAGTCACACTCTATTGTTCAAACTCCTAAGATTCCAAAGCTCTTCATAATCTGGCTTCAGTTTTCTAATCTTCCCTACACATTTGCTTTCCCTGTCCAGACTTGACTGGTCCTGTGCAAGAGGCAGTGTTGTGGAATGGAGAAGAAAGCTCAGAGTCAGAAGATTTGGGCTCAAGTCCCAGTTGCAGTACTCACATCTGTCTGACTTTATGCATCAGTTTACCTTGTTCCTCTGTAAAATGAAGAGTTTGTACTAGACTTCTAATAGCTTCTGGAGATTGTGTTATTTCCTTCTTTGTGTTTGTGTGTCCAGGACCTAGTTTAGGGTCTGACACAGAGTAGCACTTTGTAATTGATTGATTAATTCTGGCTTTAAATACTGGAAATCTACTCCCCATCCTCTGAATAAATTCCATAATTTCTTGTGCACCTCCGTTTTTGTTCTTATCATTTTCAATGCTCAGAATCTCTCCTATCATATTTCTTCTGTAGAATTGCTTTGTAACCCTTCAACACCCAGTTCCAGTTTCACTTCATGATCCCTCCCTAGCTAGGAATGTTCTTCCTACCCTTTGAGTTTCTAAAGAGTTTTGTTAAACTTCAGCTTATTGAATTCTACCTTCTATTCCAGATTTTTTGTGTGCTTGTCCTATCTCTCTTAGGGTTGTAGACCCAATGAAAGCAGGTTTTGTGTTCTTTTATCCCTCACCATATTAACACACCTTCTTGCTCATAGTAGGCATTCAGTAAATATTGTCTGAATGAATAAAATGTAGCTTAAAGACCAGATATCACAAAGGTACTGAAGATCCCTATAGTTCAGGTTAGAACAATGAATCTGACTGTTCTAATGCTTACTATGCATAGGCTAATGAACAGGTAGAAAATCTGCTGCCTTTTCTTCATATTTTCTAGTAGTTCAGTGGCATCTCCAGTGGGGACATAACCAGATACAAGAGTTAGAACCCAAAGAGATTATTTCATATGAAAGGAGAAGTGCAACACTTAGGGAAGTAGAAGAACTGTTGGGATTGGCAGCAAAACTAAAGGGATGATTGTGAAAGAGATATTTCCAAATTGACATTAAACCTTATAGTGAGAGCAGAATAGTTTAGTGGATAGAAAATTGACTTTGAAATAAGTAGGACTTGGCTTCAAATCCTACTTGGACATTTCTTGATTATGTGACCATACAACAACACAATATCTCTTAAGACAATCTCTCAGTATTTCAAACCACTCTCTAAGACTAGAAATTACAGGCGTGTTCCTGATTTATATCAATAGGAGTTTCCATATCAGGAATTCCTCACAACAAGGAAATGAGAACTCTAGAAAAAACAAAACAAAAAAAAGAACAAAAAAATTGCCTTGTAAATCTATGACCCAAGTTGCAGCTTTCCCATCTCCCTTTTAATTCTATCATTGCTACCTTTTAGCTGCCAAGTAAAAACAAATTACAGCTATGAATTCTTCCTGGGGGGAAAAATAATTTCTTCCCCTAGGAGGGTGTAAACTTCTTGAGAGTAGGGATTGTCTCACTTTTTTAAATTTATAACACCAGTAACTAGTACATGGTAGGTATCTTATTGATTGAGAGATTGGTTGTTTGGTGGTATATGAGCTGGATTCAAGAAAGAGATCTGATTAAAGATTGCTAATAAAAAGCAATGTATCACAATCAGATGAGCAGCTCATTTGATTCTGTAGAAAAGGACTTCTGGTATTTGTGATCAGGGACCCATTAAAAGGTTCTCCTATAGCCATTGCATGTGATAACTGGTTCCTTATAAATGAAAGTTGACCAGGAGTCCTTTGAACCAATGGCAGGTAGATTGGAATTAAGCCCACAGAGTTGGATAGGATGCTGCAGGGTTCAAGAAATGGCCAGGGTCCAGTCCAAACAGTCAGGGACAGGGACTGAGGTGAGTATCAGTCCCAGGATAGTTACAGGGAGGTGCCTCTTTCTAAGGGTTTGGCTAAGGAGAACAGGTTTATTTTCAGCTAATCCAGGGATGCCCAAATTGACATATAGTTGCCACAAATTAGTGTGTTGACTTCAAGAGGCCTTCACTTATGTATGATAAAATAAACTCACATTCATCTTACCAGAATAATATGTCTTGTGATACTCCTAAAATATAGGACAAATCTATAAATTTGTTTTGGAAAGGAGGGATAGGAAGAAAGAGACAGGATTTCTCTTGGTAATAACAGGAAGGTTGATCTGAAATTGCCACATTTTCCAAATTCATAGTTCCTTCACAAGCCAGAAGGCCTGGTAGGGGAAAAACTTAGTTCTTCTCTTTCATTTATTGGAGATATGGACTCTCAATGGGACACCACTTAAAAGTACTTACTGAATGAACTGCATAGCATTGGGCAAAATAAATATTTTTTTGGTTGATTTGATTAATCATACTGAGACAAATTTGAGGACAGGATGTCTTTTTGAAGCAATTCTTGTATCACAGCTTAGCCTTCATCTCTGCTGTAACTACCTTATTTTAAGCCAATATCAGCACATGGTTCCATTACTTCAACAGCATCCTAGCTGGTTTCCTTGCCTCTTCTCCCCATTATGGTATCTCTTCTCTATATTGCATGCAGACTAGCATCCTTAAGCATTACAATCACCATGTCATCCCTCTGCATAAAGCAAGTCAAAGAACTTGAGCCTGACCTTCTGTAATCAGGTACTATAATCAGCTAGTCAGACTCCCTTCTATTGCCATATATATATATATATATATATGTATATATATATATATATATATATATATCTTCTAAACCTACCAGTAATACAAATACCATTATTACTAATAATACCAAAAATGACTAAAGTGCCCCTTTAAAATTTGCAAAATACTTACCAAAAATTATCTCATATGCTCCTTGTAACCACCCTGGGAGGGAGGTGATATTATTTATCACCACTTTATAGATGAAGGGATGGAGGGAGAGAGTGGTTAAGTGATTTGTCCAGGGTCCATAACCAATAAGTATCTGAGGCCAGATTTTAATTCATACTTCTTTACTCAAGCCCAATGTTCCATTACCTGTGGGACCTAGCTGCATCAGTACAGTAAGCTCACTGCCCCATGAACACATAATATTTGTCCCAGCTGCCAGTCCTTTTATACATGGTTGTCTTTCGTCTTCTTCTGGAATGTCCTGTTCTTTAATCTTGGTCTATGTAAATTCAACTTATCCTTCAGAGTCAAACTCAGACCAAAGCCTTTGATGAACATTCTAATTCACAGCAGCATAACAGAATGGCATAATCATAGAATGTAAGAGATAGAAGGGATTTATATTTCTCCAAACTGGCTTTCCCTCTGTCCCCTTTGCAGAAGAGGATGCTTAGGTCTGAAGAAGATAAATGACTTTCCCAAAGTCACATAGCTGAGCAGAGAGCAAAGATTACATATCAGGTCTCTTGATTCTATCTCAGGTTTTCTGGATTGTATCATACCCCCCGTCTGAATTCATTTATATTATGTACCACAAAAGTAAAGTAAGTTAGGGTTCTCTCTCTCTCTCTCTCTCTCTCTCTCTCTCTCTCTCTCTCTCATTCTCTCTCTCTGGCTCTCTCATTCTCTCTCTCATTTTTTCTTTCTCTGTCTGTCTCTCTGTATCCATACATACACACAATATACAAAAATGCACACACGTATGTATGTTTAATATAAATTACATAATTCAAATTATATATTTGCTAAATATATAAATAAATTAATTAAAATATATATAAATTGTATATATAAATATATAAATTATATAAAAATTAAATTAAGTTAAAATTATATAAAAGATATATATATATATTCATACACATATAGGATGTTTCTTTATGATTTTGCATTGTTCAACAATTGTTTTAGTTACCAGTTTTATCTTCTTATCTAAGTCCTAAACTCCTGGGGAGTAGGGACTGTCTCATCTGGATCACAGATTTCAGAGAGGAAAGTGATCTACAGTATCATTTAGTCCATATGTCTCATTTTACAGATGAAGAAACTGAAGTCTAGGGAGCATTGTGTTCATTTTTGCATGGGGAGGGAAAGAAAAGACTGTGATTTCATTAATTTGGAATTTGCCCTCACTAATGGAGATCAGCAGGTCATCTGACACATACGATATGCCATCTTGGAGAGCAAGCTGGGGTTTTTGAAAGGTTAAATGACTTTCTCTTCGTAATATAGCTAGTACATGTCAGAGATTGGATTTGAACCTGAGGCTAGCTTTTTGTCCATTTTGCCATGTTGTCTCTCCTCTAGTTTAAATCAATTCAGCAAGTATTTATTACTAACTAGAGGAAACAAAGAAAAAGTCAAACAGCCCTTTCTCACAATGTATTTTCAAATTTTAATTATGTTTTTAAAAGCATGTAACATAGATAAGAAAATACAAAACCTATACAGATCATTTTATGGGAAGAGAACTAATGACAGGGTGGATGACAGAAGGAAATACTTCAGGTGGCATGTAGTGGGTATCTTCCAAGGGAGGGGAGAAGATAATATTTCAGGTGTGGGGGGGAGATGGAATGCTGAATATGGAGGAATGCAAGTGTTAAATTTGATGGCAACAAAGAATGCATAAGACATGATAATGTGAAATCTGTGCAGAAATATAGATTGGAGCCAAATTGTAAAGGGCTTGAAATCTGCAAAGAGAGAAGTTTCTATCTTAAGCAAGAGGAAATAAGGAGCTAGTGATGCTTCTTGAGTAGGACAGTGAAATAGCCCAACTTGTACTTTGAGAATTAATTTGACAACTGGGTGGAGCACAGATTGGACAGGGGAGAGGTTTGATTCCTGAAGAGCAATTTGGAGGCCATTAGAATAGATCAGGGAAGAAATGATGAGAACCTGAATTAGTAAACTGATTAGGTATCTAATTAGCATTTGTTGAATTAAGAGAGGGGAAATGCCTTGTCAAATGTTACACAGGTAGAAAGACATACAGCTTGGTTTTAAACCTGGGTCCTTCAATTCCATAGACAGTATTCTTGCCCCTATGTTGGCTACCTCACCAGAAAATACAATATTCTAGATACATAAAAGAAATATAATTACTATAATTATTGATTAACCCAAGAATTGAGGACAATACAAGGGACCAACTTAATAAGTAGTACCTTCAGGTAAGCTATTTTGTGGAGTTCCAGAGTGACTTCAAGGAAGGAACTATTTGAGGCCCAAGACATACTTTTGTTGTGAAGGGAAGAAATTTTATCTGGTACCTAGATACCTAGAGTTATTTTATTTTGTTGTGGCTAGGCTGAAAAGGCAAAATGATATAGTTATGAGGGCTAAAAAGGAATGGTCTCATTGACAACTGGGGTAGGCATTAGTCTCATTGACAAATAAAGCAGAAATAGATAGATTACTGAATATGTGTCAAGATTTGAAGGATACCAAAAGGCCAACCACTCTAAAATATTTTCCCCATTACTCTGACTACTATTGGGACTGATATTTCCCAGTGTGATATTCATATTATTGTTGAATTGACAGAGGGGAAATTTCTTGTCAGAGATTATGTGCTGAGTAACAACAAATACTATTGAAACCCAGCTCCTTCAATATATTTATTTTTTGTTTTTTTCCCTTCTAGATCACATGTCAATAAATTATTTAATAGTCATTTTCTGACATTTTGCTATCCATATTCTCTCATTCCCTCCTTTTCCTTCCCCTCCCCAAGATGGTAGGTATTATGATCTATACTGTACATATTTCACCATATAATACATAATTCCATGTTCATCATGTTGGGAAAGAAGACACATATTGGTTACAGTGGAGAAAAATTCATGGAGGAACTAAAGAGAAAAATGTTATGCTTCAATTTGCAGTCAGACTCCATCAGTTCTTTCTATGGTTGTGGATAGCCTTTTTCATTATGAGTCCTTGCATTGCTAATAATATTTAATTCATTCACAGTTGATCATCATACATTATTACTGTTACTGTGTACAACATCCTCCTGGTACTGCTCACTTCACTTTGCATCCCTTCATATAAGTCTTTTCAGTTTTTCTTCAATATGTTTATAACATTCTATCTTACTGTAGATCACTATAAAAAGGAAAAAAAAGGATAATCAACACATTAACAAATAGTTTTAAAACAATAATATTCTTTTTATCCATCAGGAGTTTTCGTGTAGTCAATTAGCTATAAACTGGAGAAGGAAATGGCAAGGTACTCCACTACTTTAGCAAAGAAAACTCTAAATGGGCTCATAGAGTCAGGCATGACTAAAACAACCGAACAACATTTTTTCAGTGCATGTGTACCTCTTAAATTTCTAGTTCTTCAAGAAAAGAACAACTACAAATATTTTTGTGCATATATTCTTTCTTTGATCTCTTCAGCGTATATACTTTACAGTGGTATCATTTGGTCATGTTACACATTTTTTTCCAGAATGATTGGACAGATTTTTTTTTTGGCTGTAAAATTAGGGTAATAATAACAATAAAATACCCATGAGGAGAGCAATATGTAAGAGTAAATTATTTCAATGAATATTTACCAGTTCATACTGGTAGAAGAATTACATTCACAGTAAAAAATGTGAAAAGGCATGTCAGTTCCATAACAAGTATTATGCAAGGGATCATTGGATTGAGATATGAAAGGGACCTTAGTCCAACTGATCATGTAGGGAACTAGGTCCTTCCTTTATCAGAATGGAGTCTTGAGGGGGTAAATTTGGAAGGATAACCTTGTTGCTGGTGCCCTCTCAAGTGCAAAGGGGAGGGCAGACTGTGGGATTATAGAATAGATAGATACCTATTTAGCTACTTCATCTGCTTCACTTGAACAATCTATACAGCAGAAAAAAGACAAAAAAATGGGGAAAATCCAAAGAAGCATTCATTTAAGTATAATTCTGAATATACAATGAGAAGCATGCTAAATGTCATAGGTGGGTGGGGGGGCAAATACTTCTTTGACAAAGTTAACAATGAGATCAGGACCATGATGCGAAATCTTTTAACTAAAACATTTCAGGTGAAATTTCTAATTGAGTCCATGACAAGTTACTATTAGATTTCCAAATAAAAAGCATCGGACATCCATATTATAATGCTTTTGCTGCATAACTATTAAGATCAAATAGGAAAATTTGAATTGAATGTTAGGACTCGTGTTCTTTTCCCAACTTTGGCACTGACTAGTGGTGTGCTCAAAATGCTATTCATTTCAGCAAACATTTATTTATCTGTTTGCACAGGCCACTGTACTTGGCTCTTTTTGTTGTTAAGTTGTTTCAGTTGTGACTCCATATGGGGTTTCCTTGCAAAGATATTGGAGTAGTTTGCCATTTCCTTTTCCAGCTCATTTTACAAATAAGGAAACTGAGGTAAACAGGGTTAAGTAACTTGTCCAGAGTCACACAGCTAGTAGGTATCTGAGGCCAGATTTGAACTCTGAGAGAGATGAGTCTTCCCTAATTCCAGATCTGGCACTCTATTCACTCTATCACTAAGTAATTGATGGACTAGGCTATAGTGGAGATAAAAAATTATAGATATGACTATGGTCTGTGTCCTCATGGAACTAACAGTTAGTATAGTACTTAGCATATTCTAGGTGCTAAATAAAGTATTTTGATTGATAGTAGAGGAATAGGATAAGAATGGAACCCATGACTTCAAAGGTTCTGGGAGGAGTCAGGCAATCAGAGGAGGAAGATGCAGAGGCAGAGGATACTTCCAATGTGTAAAATCTGGAGGTGAAGTGAGCTTCCAGGAGGGAGAGGTTTTAGGGGCATTGAAGAGAAACACTGAAAGAATTGGAAGTTCAAATGGTTGGAGGGGAACCAGTCTTGATAAGAGGAGAGAGTATTTTGAAAAGAGGAGAGTCAATGAAATCAGCTCCTATAGATAAGAACTGAGGAGAAGGAGAGGGCTATTTCATTTAAAAACGAGTCAAGGAGATCATTGGTGGTTTTTGAGAAAGCAATTTCAGTAGGGTGGTGAGTACAGAAGTCAAACTGTATGAGGCTGAAGTGTGGATTTTGAAGAATTGATGGCATCAGATACCGATAACTTTATTTTTATTTTTTTAATTAAAAATTTTTTTTAAAACCCTTACCTTCCCTCTTGGAGTCAATACTGTGTATTGGCTCCAAGGCAGAAGAATGGTAAGGGCTAGGCAACGGGGGTTAAGTGACTTGCCCAGGGTCACACAGCTGGGAAGTGTCTGAGATCAGATTTGAACCTAGGACCTCCTGTCTCTAGGCCTGGCTCTCAATCCACTGAGCTACCCAGCTGCCCCCTTTATTTTAAAAAAAAAATCACTTTTGCCAATTACATGTAATAATGAATTTCCACACAGTTTTCCCAAGTTATTTAATTGAACTTATCTCCCTCCCTCTCTTCCTTTCCCTCTCCTGGTGCTGGCCAGCAATTTGATTAGGGTTATAGATGTATTATCATGCAAAATAAATTTTCATATTGTTCATTTTTGTAATTTTATAAAACCAAAATTCCAAAATGTAAATCCAAATAAACAACTGAAAAACCATAGGCTTTCATCTGCATTCTTACTCCCAACAGTTCTTTCTCTGGAGATGAATAGCATTCTTTTTCCCAAGTCACTCAAAATTGTCCTGGGTCATTGCATCACCAATAATAGCTAAGTCTATCCCAGTTGATCATTCCACTGTATTGCTGTTACTATATACAAGTTTTCTGGGTTCTCCTTGTTTGACTCTGCATTAGTCCATGGAGGTCATTTCAGGTTTTTTTTCTGAAATCATCATGTTCATTATTCCTTTGAGCACAATAGTATTCCATCACCACCATATACCATAATTTGTTCAGCTATTCTCCAGTTGATAAACATTACTGATAACTTTAAAAAATCTGCAGCAAGGCAAGAAGTAGGGAAAATATAAATATTGGCAAGGGATGGAGACCAAGGATCGCAGATAGGCTTTGTAATGGGAAAATCTGCACATGTTTGTAAGTAGATAGGAAGAAGTCAATGAAGAAAGAGAAATTAAAAGAGAGAGAAGGAATGATTTTTAGAGCAAAGTGGTAAAAAAGGTAGGAATGATTAGGACTGGATAAAGAAATGGATAAAAGAAATGGATAAAAGAAAGGATACCTCTTTCTTTGAGATCATGTTGGAAGACAAAAGAGAGAGAACAGTTGTTATTACACCCTCTTCTTTGATCCTTGCTCCTTAATCTTGAGTCAGTAAGACTAAAGGGTTCAAATCCTTCCTCAAGGTCTTACCAGCTGTGTGACCTAAGGCAAGACACTTAACTTCTCTGTGTCAAATTATTGTCAACTAACATATAACTAGTTTCTATCAAGTATTATTGTTCATCTTTTCTAAGAGCACTAATAATGTCACAGGGTGATGTTTTGACTTGTGAGTAAATTGGATTTAGGAGAGCTAGAGTTGCTCTAAGTGGTCAGCTTCACTTTCTTTTCTAGTTATTGAAACATAGTGGCAAGACAAAAGTTAGGATGACTGACAATGGCCCAGTTTTCAGTGGATGACCTTGTCTTTTTCAATGTCTGTCCAAACTCTAGGTGCTACATAGTACCTGCTTCAGTCACCTTAATGGTCATTGGACAAATTGCTCTCATCCTCCTATTCTGCAAAGGGAAGTCTTCACATGTTTGGAGCAGATACCCCGCCTAAGTCATTGACGAATTTGAGAGTTGTCAGTTTCCCTCAATTTGGTTTAACTTATCTGCTGAGACAGTTTTACCAGAGTGCGACTGCTGTGATTGCTACAGCTTCTTGGATCACCAAATCGAGTTTCAAGTGTATGGCAATGTGTTGTTTGGGATGCTTCTTAATGTCTTCTTAATCATGTCTTTTCCAAATGAGGATGCAGAGTTTGGTAATTCGCACAGGAGTGGTGTGAACAAAATTCTCATTGTAGGATTAAATTCGAGTCATGAACATAAAGCGTAAAGGTATTGGATTATAGTTTTCTGTGACCACATATATGGAAAAGCCCTTAATATTGCCTTATGGTCTCTGCTGAATTTTTCTTCTATGCTTTTGGGTTTCCTGTTGCACCCTGCCAAAGGAATGTTTTTCTTTCATTCTTTTGAATAATTTCCATTTTATTTGGGTGTGGACTTAAGGTCCTCCAATTTGTTTAAATGTGGTACTGAATATTGATGCAGACAATTATAACATTATATGTTTGAAATAGAGTGGGTTATTTACAACTAATAGACTTACAGTAATATTTTTCTTAAGATTCACTCACCAGGATAAGAATTTTGAGGATGCTGAAAACCCATGAAACAGTGATTATTTTATAGTAATTACAAAAATTTATTTGTGAGCTGCTTGCTGCCAAATTACTGGAGGCACTGTGAATAAGCATTAGTACTCATTGCAAATTCAGTGGAAATTTTAACCAGCCACTGTCTAAAGCAAAACAAATGGGAAAATATAGGGCTCCATTGGAGGAGACAAGGCACATTTCAGAAAGAAAAGAATGTTCATTTTACTAATTATAGAGGCCACAGACACAACCAGCAAGGAACTGAGCAGTGACAAAGTACTTTATCTTGGGATAAAGATTCAAAAAATTCTGTTTTACTTTTTTCATAAAATTACTGGATTCAAAGATATATGGGACCTTAGGTACCATCTAGTACCAGGGATTTTAACCCAAGGTCTGTAAACGTTTTTTTTAAAGTATTTTGATTATAGTATTCAATGTAATTGTTTTTTTTTTAAATAATCCTGTGTATTTCATTTTGTGCATTTGTAAATGTCATTCTGAAAATAGGCCCTATTATTCCCCAAAAGGCTAAAGTGGTCTATGACACAAGAAAGATTAAGAATTCCTCATTCCGATCCCTTGATTTTATAAATAGGAAACTGAGGTCCAGAGGGGAGACTCAAGATGTTAGTAACAGAGTACACATTTGAATCCAGGTCTTCTGGTTTCAAATACAACATTCTTTTCACTATGTCACATTACTTTATCTGTGTACATTTATCTAATTAACCAAATTATAAAGTTTTAAAATTGATTTATTGAATTGAATTTAAAGGCTTGAGTCATTCATCTTTGGATCTCTCCCTGTATTTGGTGCTGTGTCTACATGTAGCAGTCATTTAATAAATGTTCACCTCCAGGAAAAAAACAAAAAACAAAACAAAAAAACCACCAAGACTTGCTGTTTGGCATGTAAAGCCCTTCAAGACCTGGATCCAATCTACCTTCCAGATTTATTTCATATTTTTTTTGACTCTTTTCTGTTTCAACCCAACTGGCCACAGTTGCCACAATCCATTTCTTTCTTCTCTTCTTTTGAACAAGATGGCCCCAAGGCCTTGGAATGTCTTCCCTTCTCACTTCTCCCACTTGCAATTCTTAGCTTTCTTTGAGGCTAATCTTAGGTGCCATTTTCCAAAAGAAGCCTTTTCTGATCTTCTTAGTTGTTAGGGAGCTCTCCTATATCAAATTGTCTTGTATTTCCATATTTGTTTACTTCTTATTCCCCTGGGCTAAATATAATTTCTTATAAGGACTGGGGTTGTTGTTGTTTTTGTCTCTGAAGGCCCAGGACTTACTACAATGTTTTGTGCAGAGAAAGGACGTAATGCTTCTTGAATGGAATGCAACTAAAGAAGTCCAAATAGAGGGAGTAACTGACTGCTTTAAAATGTAAAAGTAACATAAATTGAATGGGATCAAGGACATCTTGACTTGGGTTAAGGACATCTAGAGCCTAATGGAACATGAAAAAAAGGAGGGGACAGCATTATCCTAAAGCGACCCATGATAATATATCTTCCTCTTTTCCTGCCATGTTCTTGCCACATCTCTGGATTATGTATCTGATTTATGATGGGAATTCAGAATGACAGATCTACAGATTGCCTGAATGCTACTGACAGATGAGTTAAAATATTTTTTCCTTAAATATTTCCCAATTACATGTAATTTTTTTAACAATCATTTAAAAAAAATGTAACTTCCAAATTCTCTCCCTCCCTCCCACCCCTCCTCCTCCTTGGGAACAATTTGATTTTGCTTAGACATATGAAGCTATGTAAAGAATATTTCCATAGTATCCATGTAGCAAAACATACACACACACACGCACACAGAAAATAAAACAATAAAAATAAAACAATTTTAAAGTGTATGCTTTAATCTGCATTCAGAGTTCATCAGTTTTCTCTCAGGAGGTAGAGAGTGTTTTTTTTTGGGGGGTGCTGTGTAATTGTAATTGTCTTGGATCATTGTATTTGATCACAGTAGCAAAATCTATTACAACAATATTACTGTTACTATGTACAATGTTCTGGTTCTGCTCACTTCACTTTGCATCAGTTTATTTGTCTTCCCAAGTTTTTCTAACTAATTAATTTTAATGGAGATGAGGTATCTTGATGTTTAAATGTAGTATAGGAAGATGTCTGAAGTCCTAGGAAGAGAATGGTGAGTAATGTGGAAGGAGAAGAGAGTCTGCAATGTTTTGGTTTTTTATTATATCCCTGAAAATAAATATATTCTTGAGGGGAGGGAGGGAAAGATGACAAAAACTGTCGTAAACAACATGGGGGGGGGATGGTCCATAAAATGACAAATCTTATTCTTTACATACCCCTGAGTGTAAGGAGCAAGTAATTCCTTGGCTACTCAGCTGAGGTGAAAGAAGATGGGTCTGCCCCTCCTCTCTTGAGCTATTCCCATTCTTCCCCCCATCTCCCCATAAAGGAAAAGACATAGGAAGAAAATAAATTAGACCTTTGCAATAGAGTATTGAGTTATGTTTGCTTCTCTAACAATAGCCAATTATATAACATTAACAATTACATGAGGAAAAATTTTTTTTACAGAAAAAAGCAACCTTGACATAGACACAGGATAAAATTGTATAGAAGCTGGGATGAATTTCCATAGGTTAGATTAAGCAGCTCTTAGAATTGTGCAGGTTGTCATTATGCACAGGGGTAAGAGACAATTGTCTACAAGGAAAACAGGGAAAGTTCCACTCCATCCCCTAACACCTCCTAGTCCTGTTTGCTAATTCTTGAAATTCCACTAATTTTTTTTAAAACTTAAGCCTTTGAGAACTATTAACATGCAAATACTATTCCCTAAGTATTAAACTGTTATCACTGGCAGCCCAAGGGATATCTCCTTCTTCTTGCAAAACCCCTGTCTGTACCAGTCATTTGGCATTTGGCAAATAATGCCTTGAATTGTTTGAGTTCTTGGATGTAGTAGGTCTTGTCTCTCCCAAACATGTATTCATGCCTCTTGTCATCCCTGACTACTCAGAATTTCCCCTAAATCAGTAGCATTGATGTCATAGCAAAAACAAATAAACAAACAAACACTTTTACCCCTTTGGTTACCTCAAAAGTATTTGACTATGTTGATACATATTTAGTTTGAAGTTGGATCAAGGATGTGATCTAAACTTACATTGATTTAAATTGTGATCGTGTACACCTATTTTTACCAACTCCTACAAAAGCTATTTATACTCTCCAGAGAGTTGGCTGGATGAAATGTTTGACCTGGAAAGCTCAAACACAGTAACTTGTAATCTGAAAAAGTATTTTGAATAATATTTGTGTCTACTGTATGGCAGACATCTTTGCATCAGCACTTGCTGATTCCCTATGCAGTGTTTCTTTGAGATTTTTCTTTTATTTTTTAAATTAAAAAAAAATTAAAAGCCTTACCTTCTGTCTTAGAATTGATTTTAATTAAGGGCTAAGCAATGGGGACTAAGTGACTTGCCAAGAGTCACACAACAAGGAAAAATCTGAGGTCATCTTTTTTTTATTTTTGTCTTTATTTTATTCCAATAACAAATTTACATGCTTTCCCCAAAAGTATATGATTCATGTAGTCTTCCTCCCATCTTCTCTCTTCACTCCAGGAGTTGATAAGCAATTCAACTGGGTTATACATGTATTATCACTCAAAACATATTTCCATATTATTCATTTTTATAAGTGAATAATCTTATAAAACCAAAACCCCAAATCATATACCCAAATAAACAAGTGATAAATCATATGCTTTAATCTGCATTTCTACTCCAAAAGTTCTTTCTCTAGAGGTAGATAGTGGCCAGAACAAACATACAAATACCTCAGAGGCTTAAATTTTCCTATACAACCTAAATCTCTAGGAAAAGAGAGATTAGGTTCTCAGCTTAACACAGTTCTTATATAGCATTAGTCCTACTAAGTTCAAGGCAAAAGTCAGCATAACTGGTTTCTGCTGAACTGAATTCCCAGGACCTGTGCTCCTGTGCTGGGTTTTCTGAAGCATCCAGCCTAGGTTCCTACTGCATCTCCATGGGTCCTACTGCCAGACCAAACTGAAGACTCTAAACCCTGTACCCAATACATAAAGGAACAAATGAAAGGTTCAAAGATCCAAGGCCATTTCTCAGTGCTCCACAGTCCAAGGTAGGGGAGAGGGAGTAGACAGTCCTCAGGCACTCCTCACTTATCTCTTAAGAAATCCTTCAACCTCACACTTCTATATAGCAAAAGCCCTGGCAGTTGCTGCCAGGACATTTTAAAGATGCCAACATTTCCAGCTCCTAAAGCAAAGGAAAGGGGTTCTCCTCCATGTGGGAGTTTATGATGCATGCATTGCCTTAGTCCTTCATATTCTTGGAAGCATATCTCCAGTGTCTTCCATATGGGTGAAGCTGTTTTAGTTGGTCTAGGCATACACCAAATCCCCAATACAGAATGATCCTGTGATTCTGGTGTAGGATGTTGATGAAGGCAGGGGAGACTACATTTATGTTTCTACAATACACCATTATACCATCTGTGGCAGATATGAATGAATGTCTGGGCATTGGGCATTAAATTAAAAGCAATACAAGACCCCAATTTTGGCAAGAGGATGGGAGAAATGCTATTATCTCATATATATTTTATACATACACATATATACATGTATACACAAATATTATTAGGGATATATATAAGGATACATATGGATATATATATGTATCTATATATTACATGTAATATACCCACATATATATGTGTGTTTGTAAGTATACAATATGGGACAACTAGGCAGCATAGTAGATAAAGCCTGGAGTCAGGAAGACCTGAGTTCAAATTTGACCTCAGATATTTCCTAATTATATGACCTTGGGCAAGTCACTTTAAGCCCATTTGCCTATACCTTGCTGTTCTTATGTCTTCGAATTGATACTAAGAAAGAAGATAAATGTTAAAAAAAAAAAGTAATTCTGATCATGTACAGTAGATGGAATGCTGGACCTCAATATAGGAAGACTCATTTTCATGAGTTAAAATCCATCCTTAGACTCTTACTAACTAAAGTCACTTAACCCTGTGGGTCTCATTTTTTTTTTCATTTGTAAAAGAGCTGGTGAAAAAAATGGCAAACTACTCTAGTATCTTTGTCAAGAAAACCCCAAATGTAGCCCCAAAGATCTGGACAAGCCTGAGGTAACGGAATAACAATAGTAGCAACAAATATGAAGTAGCTAAATAGAACTAGGATGTCTATCATGGAATTTCAATAACCTGTTATCCTTCTAAAAATCAACAACAGCAACAATGCCAACAAAACACACAGAAAACCAAGTCTATTAAAAAGCTTTCTAATGATGGTACTCATGTATAATGACCTCTAAAATGAATGGTGGGGAGAATACAATTATGGTAACTTGAGCTGATTCCAGAAGAAAGAGACTTCTCAACTCTCTCAGGGTACCAAATAATTCAGTGAGGCCCTAGTGAAATTAAGTAACAGTAAATCTGTTTGCTGATTCCCCATGAATTATGGGAATGAGGGGCAGCATGATTGATACAATAGGTCTGGTGCTTCAAGAGTTTAGTTGGAGCATCCATTATGATCAAATCATTCACCCAGAGCTGGAAGAGAATATAAATCACCTAGGGCAGAAGTTCTTAACCTGAGGTCTGAGTATTAACTTTAAAAAAATTACTTGTATTTTAATTAGTCACCTATATCATCCCATGTATTTTATTTTATGCATTTAACAATATTATTCTGACTTGAGATTCACAGGTTTCCCTGGTCAGCCAAAGAGAATCAAGACAAAGGGTTAAGAATTCTGGATCTAATCTAACTAACTCATTTAAAAGGAGGGAAACTGAGACTTAAAGATAAAAAGACTTTCCCAAAGTTATAAAACTAGTGTTGTGGTCATAGCCGAGTCTCCTAACTTTGAGTCAAGTGCACTTTACTTTTCATCATACTGAAAGAAAACATAAAAAACAAAAAACGTTTATTATGTTGAACAGTTTGCATTTGGTCTGTTTAGTAATCTCTGTCTTTTACCTTAGACTGAAGACTCTCTTAGAGGGTAGAGATTTTTCCTTTTAGCTCACTTTGGCACACAGTTCTTAGTAAAGTTCATGTGGTCTCTATTAGTTTGCTATCTATGTTGATTATGGTAATGCACAGATATAAGAGTTTTCTTTGAAACTGGTTCTGTTGGGGGACAAGACCGGTGAAAAAATTTATAGGCTAATGAAATTTTTGTAGGACAATAAATCTTTCTGAAATGACTTGCAAGTTTGGTTTAAATGAAGGCTTGCCAGTTATCAAGGATGATCTTTCTACCCCCAAGAGTCAATGACTTCATCAGTTTAATGGAAACGTGTTTCAGAATATATACCTCTTCTTTTTTTAGTACTGCTATTTAGGGTTATCTAATGCTACTCCATGGATTTACTGGAAAGCCAGATAGAAGTTCAGGGTTTTATACATGAGTATAAGCATTAGAAAGCTTTTTAATAGACTTATTTTTGTGAAGTTTTTGTTGTCCTTGTTAATGAATTTTAAAAGGATAGCAGGTTAATGAAATTTTGAGGAGATAACTTCTTTATTTACTCTTTTGTTTTCTTTCTCCTTTTCTCCCTTCCTTCCTATATCTCAATTTCCTTTTTCTTTTCTTTTTTCCTTTGTTTCTTCCTTCCTTCTTGTTTTTCTCTTTCTTCCCTCCCTCCCTTCCTCCCTTCCTTGCTTCCTTGCTTCCTTGCTTCCTTCCTTGCTTCCTTGCTTCCTTGCTTCCTTGCTTCCTTCCTTCCTTCCTTGCTTCCTTCTTTGCTTCCTTGCTTCCTTCTTTGCTTCCTTTCTTCCTTGCTTCCTTCCTTGCTTCCTTGCTTCCTTGCTTCCTTCCTTCCTTCCTTGCTTCCTTCCTTGCTTCCTTGCTTCCTTGCTTCCTTGCTTCCTTGCTTCCTTCCTTCCTTGCTTTCTTCCTTCCTTCCTTCCTTCCTTCCTTCCTTCCTTCCTTCCTTCCTTCCTTCCTTCCTTCCTTCCTTCCTTCCTTCCTTCCTTCCTTCCTTCCTTCCTTCCTTCCTTCCTTCTTATATCTAGCAGCAAGTCATCAATTGTAATACCTTGAACAGGTTGCCATACGGTCCTTATTAATGCTTGGCTTGAACTTCTAAACACCAATCTGACTATGTGGTGGATGAGATTTTTAAGCCAACTTTTCAATGTAGACCATGTATCAGATAGTCAGGAGACATTTTCCTTGAAGATCTTGGAAAAGAGGGAAAGCCCATGGTGACACTTCCTGTCAGCTTTTCTGACATGCAGAAAATTTTTCTTCCAAATACCAAGCCTGCATAAAGGACCTTAGCGGGAGCTGGGACAGACTGTCATGTTCTCACATTTAGCAGTATTGACTATTTTGTGATGCTTCTATGTTGTTCTCAGAGCCATCAAATGCCAAAGAACTGCTGTTTGAACATTTCTGCATTTCTCTGAGTATGTTATGGATAAACTAGCAAGTGTTTCCAGGCCTTATCTGAGTACAGAGTGCAACATTGCATTTGCATCTCTATAGTGGCTGAAGAAGCCACATCTACCTGCACTCCATTGAAAATGTCTTCCTGGATTAGAAAAATTTAAGTAGTGAACACCAATTTTGCTCATTTTTTTAATCAGCCAATCAGTAAAGTAACACCAACAAATAAATACTTACTATCCTATCAAGGTTAGAAAAAAAATAAAAAGCAAAAATAGTCCCTGCCCTCAAGGAGTTTGTATTCTAATGGGGAATCTCTGTCTTTCTATCCATCCATCCATCTATCTATCTATCTATCTATCTATCTATCTCAGTGCATCTAAATTAAATATAGTCTAGGCAGAAACAAATATAGAGAAAAATTGTCAATAATTGAAATTAAATTAATTGAATTAAAACTATAATTTAAATTGATTCAACCAGTAAATATTTATTAATTGTCTCTTATGTGCCAGCCACTGTGCTAACCACTGGGAATACAAAGAAACAATGAAAAATTGCCTCTTGTAAGGAGGAATAGATATTCCTTCTATTCCTCCTAGCTAAGTTTGTTTTTTCTCACTGAACTAGATATATTCTTTTCCCCTCACTTTCCAAACTTATTCCATTTCAAGAAGTTCTATGTTCAATTCAATACAATAAACATTCATTAAACACCCATTATGTTCCAGGCACTGCACTAATTGCTATGGATGCAAATAAGAAAAAGACAGTTCTTGCCCTCAAGGTCCTTACAATCTAATGAAAAACACTAAAAAGAAGGAAGCTGGGAAGAGAGGGAGGGAAGGAGAGAGGAGACCAGGGGGTACTCCCTATGGGGCATCTTGTCCCATAGAGTTGAAACCAAGCAGAGCTGCAAATATAAAATGGAGTGAGCTGGAAGTCCAGTTTCTATCCTATATAAAGGAAGGGTTTTGGATGGAGTTGAATACTCCATACTTTGGCCTCCCATCTAGAAAGGGAAAGGAAGTTACTAAGGAAAAAAAAACCATGTACAGACTTGTAAACACAAAATAAGATTATAATCATGGAGGACTGGGATCAGTCCTTAGATCATGCCAAGTACCCTTTTCCTGTTACTGACCCAAGTGGAGACTTGGTTAGTTTGCTTCAACATCTATTTATTGGCAATGACCTTTCTTGGCTTCAGAGTGTGCTTGGGTCTCCTGACTATTCATTATATGGTGAAAAAAATGCCTTTTAATTGCTGTTGTACCAGAATGGAGTCTACATTAAGGACTTGAACAGATAAATTAATCTCTAAGAAGCCTTGTGGACCTCCAGGTTGGAAGAGACATGGAATCAGCATTAGCAGTGAGCATGGCTTTGGTGGTTTCATCTCTCAACCTGTGTCACCATGTGGCCATGCATAGCAGCTAAGTTCCTTCCATGTTGGTTGTGCTTATTCTTTCCTGATTGAATGTATTTAGAGATAAGAGACCAGATTGTGACATTGTAAGTTTTGAAAGATCAGAGGAGTAATGAACTATAGTTCATAGCAGAGTGTGCAATTAGCCATAGCAGACAACCCTGGCAAGAAGCCAGCCTTGAGGAATGACCTACTTTATCCAGCCTAATGAATCAACCCAGTCCCCTAGACACTATGTCTTGAAAGTAAGGGAGCAATTTGTCCAAAAGCTATTCTTCAATCAGAAGTGAATTTCAAAGGAGAAATATTGGCCATCACCACTTTAAGTTTGAGACACTCTCCATAACAACTGAAGCAGCAGAGGAGAGTTTTTAGTTTTAGAGGGTTTTTGTACTTGGGTTATTACTCTAACTTCTTAGTGAATATTCCTATGTAAAAATTAATTGATGCTAATTTGTTCATTGATATTGAGAAGAGATCAACTAGTCAATAAGATATTAGGGCAGTAATCACTGATTACATGATAATAAAAAAGAAAACTGGTCAATTGATATTGGGGCAATAGTCACTGAAGAAATATTGATCGACAATTTGATATTGGGGAATATACTAGATGGGGGCTCACGAATAGCATAAAAGAAACCTTCTTAGAACCCGAAGAGGAAGAATGGTTATGGTTAGCCTTGCTCTGGGATACTAATCTGTCAATGGAGTTCAGGCAAGGAGTCAGTCCAGAACCAGAGAGTATCTGGAGATCTGGAGACACTCCTGGAATTCAAAAGTATTCTGGAATAACAAAGTGTAGAAGATGGCTCTCAAGCTGAGATCTTAAGGGAGTTAGGTTTTCCAAGAGGCAGAAGTGAGGTCAGCTATGCAATCATCAAGCCCTTCTTAGGCACTTACTATGTGGCAGACCATGTGTTAAGGAGTAGAGGTACAAATAGAAGTCCTCCTCCCCCAAATAGATTGTCAACTTCAAGGAGCTTCTTTGAGATTCTTGTATAAGGGGAAGATGAACACACAAAATAAAGCTGACAAGAGAGGACAGGGTTAGGAGTTTCAGAGGTGAGTACATACATAGAAACTAAGTGTCAAATTCTTGAGAATCAGAAGCATAAGCAACCTGAATCTCTCTAATCTCTCTTCAGGAACTGACCAAATGGGAAAAGGGGACCTTAGAGATATTCCAGGATGAGAAGGCTACAAATACTTTAAAATTTTTATTTTTATTTTTTCATTTACATGCAGAAACACTTTTTGACAATTGTTTTTTGACATTTTAAAATTCAGATTTTCTCCTTCTCTATCCCTGCCCCTGGCAGTTAATAGTTTGATATAGGTTATACCAGTACTTTTAAGCAATACATGTTTCCATATTACTCATGTAACACATCACACATATGACAGAAATCTCATGAAGGAAATACAGTGGAAGATGGCATCTTTGATCTTTGATCTGCACTCAGACTCTAACAGTTCCTTCTTTTTCTATGGATAGTCTTTTCAACATGAGACTCATGATTATTCTGAAGACTTGCTTTGCTGATAATGGTTTAGTCCTTCACAGTTGATCATCCTATAATAATTCTGTTACTGTATACATTGTTCTCCTGGTTCTTCTCACTTCAGTTTGCAACAGTTCAACAAGTCTTTCTAGGTTTCTGAACTCATTCCATTTATCATTCCTTATAGCATAATAGTATCCATTATAATCATATAACACAACTTGTTTATTCATTCCTCAAGTGAATAATAACCCTTCATTTGGATAAATTCCAATTCTTTACCACTCCAAAAAGAGCTGCCAAAATATTTTGGTACAGGTAGGTCAAGAAGTCTACAAGCATTGAGGGAAACTCTAGGATGAGAAGGCATCTGAAGCATGGTGACCATTAAGAAGAAGTTCAGAGTAAGGAGAGCAGGGAGAGGAAGTCAGAAGAGATTTCCAGGAATGGGAATAGTGTGCAAAAGAAGGAAGGAATATCATGTACAACTTATTCAGAGCATAAGAAGTCAGTAAGGTTTCTTGGGGAAAAGAATTTGTAAAGAGAAGTAATGTGAAGTCCTAATTATTGCCTATAGGTCTGATGTATGCTCTATACTGAACTAGGTACTGTAGTGAATATAGAAGATAAAAGGAAAGAATAAGGGATAAGCATTAATACGGTGTCTTCTATGTGGCAGGTACTATACTAAACCCTTTATAAATATTATGTCATTTGATCCACTCAATAACCCTATGAGGCAGGTGCTATTATTAACACTATTTTACAGTTGAAGAAACTGAGGCAGACAGCAGGAAAGTGACTAGTCCAGGTCACATGACTAGAAAGTGTCTGAGGCTAAATTTGAATTGGGGTCTTCTTGAATACAGGTCCAGCCTCTAACAACTACAATGATCCCTCAGTATCACTGGAGTTCCATTCCAGAGACCCCCACAATACGTGAAAATCCTCAAAGTAGCAGCATTATATTTATTTTATTATGTTTATAAAGAGAGAGAGAGAGAGAGAGAGAGAGAGAGAGAGAGAGAGAGAGAGAAAGAGAGAGAGAGAGAGAGAGAGAGAGAGAGAGAGAAAGAGAGAAAGAGAGAGAGAGAGAGAGAGAGAGAGAGAGAGAGAGAGAGAGAGAGAGAGAGAGAGAGAGAGAAAGAGAGAGAGAGAAAGAGAGAGAGATTTTTTAAGGCTTTATAAACCCTTCCCACTCACCTATAAACCTTTTCCACACTCTTATGAACACTGTTCCCTGTATACAGAACACTACACTGTGGCTGATTGCCTTTCATTCCATTAGCCAATAGTGTGCCATGTACAATCTCACCTTGGCAAAGTTGGTACCGTAGTAGAGTACTGTATTTCCATTGTGTACAGTAAGGTATTCATCCACAAAATCCCACAATATAGCAAAAACTCTATAATACAGAATTATATATATATAGGGTGTATGGGGTGCTCAGGGAGGGGTAGTATCTCTGGTATGGAGGGCTTGTCGTGCCCTCCTAGGGCAGCTCTCCAGCCTCTGACCCTCACCTGACACCCAGCTCTCACTTGTGGCTCCCAGTAGCTGCTAGCATGCGGCAGCGGCCACACCCCTGGCAAAAGCTTCGACAGGCCAGCTAAACCTTGTGAGGGTAGCCATCGGGTCATCGACCCCTGGTGAACCAGGGCTTTGCTCACCCAGCATGTGAAGACTGCTTCGGCTGAACAGACAAAAAAAACCAATAAGAAGGTTCAACGGCTGAGAGGGCGACACAGCAAAGCACTGTGGAGTGCTCAGGGTGTGTTGGAGCACAAAGGACAACACGGCCATCCAATGCAGCTGAGGAAGTCTCCAGATGTAACAATTTTTTTCGTGCCACTGGACCCAGGCTTCCAATGCCAAGAAAGTGGGACTATCTCTGTGCATCGGCTTTTCCACTTAAATCTGTTTCATGCACAAGTATCTTTGTGCACACTCATCTATCCTAACCCCGTCCACCCTCTTCAAGACCTGCGGCGATGGGGGAGTGACGACGCAACAGGTGGAGGTGACCACTGGCAGTTGTAGTCACGATCCTGCACGTAGGCGGCCCATGGACCAGTGGTCGCTCGGCCCTGTGGGCAGCAGGGACGTTCGGCAGCATCCTGGGCGACTGAGCAGCCCTCTCTAGGACAGCACTGCTCACCCTAATCAAGGGAAGGGACTAGAAAAGGTGTCCCAAACATTGCCTGCCCTACAAACACCTGGTCAGCACACCGCGGCTGGCGGGTCATCCCCTTTAAGCGGTTGAAATAAAAGAAAAATACAAAGAAACTCCTACTAGGAGCATGGAACATCAGAACATTACTTGATAGAGAGAATACCCCAAGACCTGAGAGAACAGCTCTAATCGGTAAAGAACTGGCGCGATATAACATCGACATCGCAGCCTTAAGCGAAACATGCTGACCAGAAGAGGGATCACTCAGCGAACCCACCACTGGATACACCTTCTTCTGGAAAGGTAGAGCCTCAGATGAAGACAGAATCCACGGTGTTGGCCTGGCCATCAAGACCAGTTTGCTCAAACAGCTGCCAGACTTGCCTGTGGGCATCAGCGAGAGGCTCATGAAGATCCGTTTGCCTCTCAGCAAAGACCGGTATACCACAATCATCAGCGCATACGCCCCAACACTGACCAGCACAGAGGAGACTATCGAGCAGTTCTACTCTGACCTGAGTGCTGTCCTGCACTCAGTGCGCACCAATGACAAACTGATACTACTGGGAGACTTCAATGCCCGTATTGGCCAGGACCATGAAAGATGGAAAGGAGTGCTCGGCAAACACGGTGTGGGCAAAATGAACAACAATGGCCTACTGCTACTCAGCAAATGCTCAGAGTTCAAACTCACCATCACGAACATTGTGTTCAGAATGGTGAACAAATATAAAACAACGTGGCATCAAAACAGTGGCATCTCATTGACTACATCATTGTACGCCGGCGAGACATCCAGGATGTAAAGATCACCAGAGCCATGAGAGGAGCTGAATGCTGGACAGACCACCGATTGGTTAGAGCAACTCTTCAAATGTGCATTGCACCGCACCATCCAAAACGCGCCCAGACAGTTCGCGCATTTTACAACATGAGTCGTCTTAGAGATCCATCTTATTTGCAAACATTCCAGTCCTGCCTGGACAACAAGCTGTCTGCCAAGGGACCACTCACTGGAAGCTCAACTGAGAAATGGAACCAGTTCAGAGACTCAGTGAAGGAAACATCAAAGGCAGTCGTAGGCCCAAAACAACGCAACCACCAGGACTGGTTTGACGAGAACAACATTGCTATTGAAGACCTATTGAGCAAGCAGAACAAAGCCTTTATGGAGTGGCAAAATAACCCAAACTCTGCTCCTAAAAAGGACAGATTCATGTCTCTCCAAGCCATGGCGCAGCGTGAGATCAGGAAGATGCAAGACCGATGGTGGGGAAAAAAGGCAGAAAAAATCCAGGGGTTTGCTGATATGAAAAACTACAAACAATTTTTCAGTGCCCTCAAGACTGTCTATGGCCATCAAAACCCACCACCACTCCCTTGCTATCCTCTGACGGTGACACTCTCATAAAAGATAAAAAAGGCATCAGCAACAGGTGGAAAGAACACTTCAGTCAGCTTCTCAACCGACCCTCTTCAGTCGACCAAAGTGCCCTTGACCAGATCCCCCAAAACCGCTCCATTGAACAACTTGATGTCCCTCCTTCAATAGAGGAAGTCCAAAAAGCCATCAAACAAATGAGTGCAGGCAAGGCACCTGGTAAAGACGGGCTCCCAACCGAGGTGTACAAGGCCTTAAATGGAAAGGCGCTCCAGGCATTCCACATAGTGCTGACCAGCATATGGGAAGAAGAAGACATGCCCCCAGAACTCAGAGATGCCTCCATTGTAGCCCTATACAAGAACAAAGGCTCACGAACAGCCTGTGACAACTACAGAGGCATCTCACTACTCTCCACTGCTAGAAAGATCCTCACCTGTGTTATACTCAACAGACTCCTGTCATCTGTTTCAGAGCAGAACCTGCCTGAATCACAATGTGGCTTCCGACCAGATCACAGGACCATCGATATGGTCTTCAAGGTGAGGCTAATGCAGGAAAAATGCCTTGAGAAGAACCTGAGTCTCTACATTGTCTTCATAGACCTGACAAAGGTGTTCGACACAGTGAACAGGGATGCATTGTGGGTGATCCTCAGCAAGCTCGGTTGTCCAGCAAAATTCGTCAAACTGATCCAGCTCTTTCATGTGGACATGACAGGGGAAGTCCTATCTGGTGGAGAGACTTCAGATTGCTTCAACATCTCTAATGGCGTGAAACAAGGCTGTGTCCTTGCTCCAGTACTATTCAACCTATTTTTCACCCAGGTATTACGACATGCTATGATGGATCTAGACCTGGGCGTCTACATCAAATACCGACTGGATGGCTCACTATTTGACCTTCGCCGCCTGACTGCAAAAACAAAGACAACAGAGAGACTCATCCTGGAAGCTCTCTTCGCAGATGACTGTGCTCTTATGGCCAACCAAGAAAATCATCTCCAAACCATTGTGGACAGGTTCTCCACCGCAACAAAACTGTTTGGCCTGACTATCAGCCTCAGCAAAACAGAGGTGCTGTTCCAACCTGCACCAGGGAGGCAAATGAACCAGCTGTGCATTACAATCGACAGCACGCAGCTTTCTAACATCAACACCTTCAAGTACCTGGGCAGCACCATCGCCAACGACGGGTCCCTAGACCATGAGATTAATGCCAGGATCCAAAAGACCAGCCAGGCACTTGGGTGGCTGCGCTGCAAAGTCCTCCAACACAGCGGTGTAAGCACTGCGACGAAGCTCAAAGTGTACAACGCAGTGGTCCTCAGCTCGCTCCTGTACGGTTGCGAGACATGGACACTGTACCGGAAGCACATGAAACAGCTGGAACAATTCCACCAACGCTCTCTCCGGTCAATCATGAGGATCCGATGGCAGGACCGAATCACCAATCAGGAAGTCCTCCACAGAGCCAACTCCACCAGCATCGAAGTCCTGGTCCTCAAAGCCCAGCTACGATGGTCTGGACACGTCATCCGCATGGACCCACAGTGAATACCTAGACAGGTATTCTATGGTGAACTGTCAGCTGGACTCAGGAAACAAGGCCGACCAAAGAAAAGATTCAAGGACCAGCTAAAGTCCAACTTGAAGTGGGCTGGCATGACACCAAAGCAACTAGAACTCGCTGCCTCTGACAGAAGCAGCTGGAGAACCCACATTAAACATGCCGCCACCACCTTTGAAGATGAATGACGTCGACGTCTTGCCGCTGCGTGTGAACGCCGACACCAGGCCACAACCGCACCTCCTGTAACAACTGGTGCCCCATGCCCCATGTGCCACAAACTCTGCGCCTCAGCCTTTGGACTGCAAAGCCACATGAGGGTACACCGTAGATGAAACTGCACAAAGACAATAGTCATTCTCCATCATTCTCCATCACCGAGAGACTACTATATATATATCACAATACAGTAAAGCAGGGATAAGTGAACTACTACTGTCCTGGATTGGCTGTCCTGGAGAATCATAAAATGTTATTCCTTGATGTTGAGAAGCTTACAGTCTAGCTAGGAAGATGCTAACCCATGTTAGTCTTTTCATTGTGTTTTGAATGAACCTCTAATTTCATCAATGTAGTTCATAGTGAAGGGTTTCTCAGCCAGGGAAGATCAATATCTTCTTTGTAGCATGTAGCCTGAGAGTTTCTTGAGAAAGCAGTGAGAAGTTAAGGGACTTGCCCAGAATCCTACAGTCACTATGTATATAAGAAGCAAGCCTGGTACACTCATCTTCCTGACTCTGAATTTGACTATTATTATTCAGTCTTTTCAGTACTGTTTGACTATTTGTCTATTTGTGATCTCATGGAGGGGTGGGGGGGGCTATTGTTTTGTTTTTAAAGTTTATTTATTTAGAATATTTTTCCATGGTTACATGATTTATGTTCTTTCCCTCCTCTCTTCCCGTCCTCCTCCCTGAACTGATGAGCAATTTCACTGGGTTTTACATGTATCATTGTTTAAAACATATTTATACATTACTAATATTTGCAATAGAGTGACCTTTTAAAGTTAAAATCCTCAATCATATACCCACTGAACCACATGATCAATCATATGTTTTTCTTCTGTGTTTCTACTCCCACTGTTCTTTCTTTGGATGTGGATAGAGTGCTTTCTCATGAGTCCCACTGGGGGTTTTCTTGGCAAAGATACTAGAGTAGTGTGTCATTTCCTTCTTTGGCTCATTTTATAGATGAAGAAATGGAGGTAAACAGGGTTAAATGACTTGCCTAGGGTCACACAGCTAGTATGTGTTTGAGGCTGGATTTGAACTCATGAAGATGAGACTTATTGATTTTAGTCACTCTATCTACTGCACCACCTAGCTGGCTAGAGGTTGGCTTTCTAGCCTTTCCTTTCATAAACTGTACAGTATGGATTATAAGTGCTACAGGAATTGATAGTACAATAGGTCAGAAGTAGTCAAGAAAGATTTCATGGAAGAAGAGGGTCTTGAGCTAAACCTTAGAATTTGGGTTGGAAGATAATAAAGAGCTTGAAAAAAGTATTTAAATTTCCTGCACCATGAGGTCCACAAGACACAGCTAGACTTGATAATCTCTAAGGTCCCTTTGAGCTTTGCTTTAATTCCTAAGATCTTATGATTGTTTTCCAGTATTTATTAATCACCTCCTACATACAGAACCCTCTTTGAGGTTATGGGGTAAATGTAAAAATTAAAAAAGAGACATCCTGCTTATTTGATTAATAGTTTAAATCTAGTGGTATCATTATTTCCTCTCTTCTTAAATGTTTCAAATTAGACAAGCTAGGATATAAACTTATCTATCCTATGATGAGACTGAGTGATAATCTTCTCATTTAGTGATAATAGCAAATTTCTCCCCTGAAACGGTCACTTTCTAGGGGAAGAATTCATAATGGAAAGAGAACTGGTTTGGAACCAAAAGATGTGTACTCAAATCCTGACCTTCCTACTTAATTTTTAAATGACTTTGGTAAATCATTTCCCCTATCTGGGCCTGACTTTCCTGATCTATGAAATGATATGTGATGACCTCTAATGTCCTTTCTTGACCTAAACCTATACTTTTTTAAATATCGCCCATGTAAAACATAGGCAAGTATTGCTACAGAATAAATATTTAAAGTAATGTATAAATTAATGGCATCAGGAATGAAGTACAGTCACAGATATCAGCCAGTCAGTCAACAAGCATTTATTAAGTTTTTCCTATGTGCCAGGCATAGTGTTAATTGCTGGGGATATGAACTTTAGCAGAAAGACGGTCTCTGCCCTAAAGGAACTTACATTCTAATGGAGAAGACAAAAATACAAGGAAGCTGAAGTGGGGGAGGGGAGGAAGGTGAGATGAAGGCTTGAGGTACAGAAAAAAAAATCTCTTTATTAAAAAAAAAAGTTTAGAGAGTGAGGAGTATGACCCGGAGAAGAAGGAAGCCATGGTTGGCCTGGTGTTTGTTAAATGGAGGCTTTGGGAGGAACTAACCAATGTGAGGGAGAAGTTGAAGAGGTGGAGGGTTCTTCCAATATATGAAGTCCAGTGGGACTTCTAGGGAGAAGAGGCTTGTATGGCATTGCAGAAAAAGCTTACAGAGTTAAGTGTCCCCAGGAGAAGAATGTTAAAGGGAGGGATGTGCCTGGAGGTTGTGGGAAGTGGGTTGGAGAATAACTCTCTGAGATAAATTGATGGAAATGTTAAGATGCAAACTCAGATTGTTTTTCTACCAATTATTTGATGTCTTCTGAAGCTTTAAAAGTTTTATCTGTTGCTGTTTGGTCTTACAAAAGTCACAAGACTATAATATCAGCAGAGCAGACATTCTTTATAACTTGCAGAGAAAGAGAATTTCAGGACCTCCAGTGCAATGGAGAGGTCAGGGGATGTGGTGAAAAAGGAATGAAATAGATGAAGCAATGTTCACAGAATACATGCATCTGTACTGTAGGTAAAGACCAGATGAGATGAATTACAATCATCTGTTTTCTGCTATTCATTCAACCCACTTAAATGTCTCTAGGCCAAAATTTTAAAGAAAGCTTTTCTGGATTCTCTTTTTCTTCCTTCCTTTCTTTCTTTCTTTCTTTCTTTCTTTCTTTCTTTCTTTCTTCTTTTCTTTCTTTCTTCTTTCTTTCTTTCTTTCTTTCTTTCTTTCTTTCTTTCTTTCTTTCTTTCTTTCTTTCTTTCTTTCTTTCTTTCTTTCTTTCTTTCTTTCTTTCTTTCTCTTCTTCTTTCTTTCTCTCTTTCTTTCTCTCTTTCTTTCTCTCTTTCTTTCTCTCTTCTTTCTCTCTTTCTTTCTTTCTTTCTTTCTTTCTCTTTCTTTCTTTTCTTTCTTTCTTTCTTTCTTCTTTCTTTCTTTCTTTCTTTCTTTCTTTCTTTCTTTCTTTCTTTCTTTCTTTCTTTCCTTTCCTTCCTTTCTTTCTTTCTTTCTTTCTTTCTTTCTCTCTTTCTTTCTTTCTCTCTTTCTCTCTTTCTCTCTCTTTCTTTCTTTCTTTCTTTCTTTCTTTCTTTCTTTCTTTCTTTCTTTCTTCTTCTTTCTTTCTTCTTCTTTCTTTCTCTCTCTCTTTCTTTCCTTTCTCTTCTCTTTCTTCTTTTCTTTCTCTCTTTCTTTCTTCTCTCTCTCTTTCTCTCTTCTTTCTTTCTTTCTTTCTTTCTTTCTCTCCTCTTCTTTCTTCTTCTTTCTTTCTTTCTTCTTCTTTCTTTCTTCTTCTTCTTTCTTTCTTTCTTCTCTTCCTTCTTTCCTTTCTTCCTTTCTTCCTTCTTCCTACCTTCCTTCTACCTTCCTTCCTTCCCTTCCTTCCTTTCTTTCTTTCTTTCTTTCTTTCTTTCTTTCTTTCTTTCTTTCTTTCTTTCTTTCTTTCTTTCTTTCTTTCTTTCTTTCTTTCTTTCTTTCTTTCTTTCTTTCTTCTTTCTTTCTTTTCTTTCTTTCTCTTTCTTTCTTTCTTTCTTCCTTTCTTCCTTTCTTCCTTCCTACCTTCCTTCCTACCTTCCTTCCTTCCTTCCTTCCTTCCTTTCTTTCTTTTCTTTCTTCTTCTTTCTTCTTTCTTTCTTTCTTTCTTTCTTCTTTCTTTCTTTCTTTCTTTCTTCTTCTTTCTTTCTTTCTTTCTTTCTTTCTTTCTTTCTTTCTTTCTTTCTTTCTTTCTTTCTTTCTTTCTTTCTTTCTTTCTTTCTTTCTTTCTCTTTCTTTCTTTCTTTCTTTCTTCTTTCTTTCTTTCTTTCTTTCTTTCTTTCTCCCTACTTCCTTCTTTCCTTTCTTCCTTCCTTTCTTTCCAAAGAACTGTTCTACTCTAGTAGTTAAGACAGTCAACTGGGCTGCAGACAACCAACACATGGTGACCTTCAAAATTTAATGCCAAGTCTGTGACCACATTTACCAATGTCCTTCCAATTACATGGTCAGATTCCAGTATGTACAATCACTTAGGAACTAGGACTGGTTAAGTAGGTCCCTGGACTGTTAAGAGATAGAAAAAAAATTTATAGATCCTTTTGTCTAACCCTTCATGTTACAGCTGTGGAAACTGAGGACCCAGACAGGGTAATTTCCCTCTCTTGGAAATGACCAGATTCATAAAAACTAATAATTGTTTTTGAGTAATCCAGGATCATTGGATCATGGAATTAATACTGAAAGGACCTTGGAGGTTATATAGTTTAACCCTTCTCTTTAGAGATAAGGAAACTAAAACCTTTGCAGTTAAAGTGACTTTACATGGTCAAATGGATAGGAAATGGTAGGGCTGAGATTTGAACCCTGGCCTTCTGACTATATATCCAGTTATGGTCCAAGGTAGCACATAGAGCTAAAACTAACATGTTCTGATGCCCAGCCTAGTACATTTTCTATATAAACCATGGTACCTCATCAACAAAAGAAAAGAGAGGAATATTATAAGTGGTCATGAGTAAGCTTTGATAATCTCTAAAATGTGATACAGATAGCTAAATTGTATAAGAGATAGAGTGCTGGCCCAGGAGCTAGGAAGACTTATCTTCACAAGTTCAAATTCAGCCTCAGATACTAATTAACTGTGTGAGCCTGGGCAAGTCACTTAATCCCTGTTTGCCTCAGTTTCCTCATATGTAAATGAACTTGAGCTAGAAATGGTAAACTCTTCCAGTATCTTTGCAAGAAAATCACAAATGGGATCATGAAGAGTCAGACATGACTAAAATAACTGAACAAGAGTAACAACAGCAATAGACGTTGTAGCTATATATTCCCTTTCAGCCTGTTCAGTCTTTCCAGGCTTGAAATAATAAAAGAAACATGTGATTTCTCTTTCTCTCTGTACTCCTTATTGAGTAATAAAATATTGTGCATTCCCCAAAAGAATTATCTTTGTCAATTTAGCTAAAAATTTCAAGATGTTAATACATTTATCAAAAATCAAAAATAACAATGAAAACCAAAACTACTTAAGCAACGAAAAAAAATCTATGCCTCTAATAAATTATCTGTATGTTCTCTCCCCTTCCTATAAACTTGCCACTAGGATGATAAAAATTGACATCTGGATTGTTCTCTCCCTGAATCCACCTCTATTTCTTTTTCTCCCCCAGGTATTGCTAAATTTTACTCATCTGCAAACGAGATGGTTAGACTAGATCATCTCATAGATTCCTTCCAATTTTATGAAATAAATCAACCTGAATGTCTAAATCATCACTCAATTATTAACTATTTACTGTGTGCTGAGGATATAAGCAACACAGCAGTCCTTGATCTCAAAGAGCTTAATGGGGAAAAAACCCCTTGAAAATGAAGCATGGAAGCTCTGGGTTCCTCCCTCTATGTGGAGGTTCTGGAAACAACTCATCAATAAGAAAAGGAATAAAATGGAATACATATGGCACTTAGCTAATGGTATTAGAGGATCAATAAAGAAGGACCTAGAAGATACAACTGATAAAGTGGATGTTCATAGCCTCTCATCTGAAGTGGTTTTTTGTTGTTGTTGTTGTTGTTGGCTTAAACAATGAATATTTAACTTCTGTTTATCTCAGTTTCTTTAAATGTAAAATTATTATAATAATGATACTTACCTCCCAGGGTTATTATAGTGCAGATGAAGTGAGATAGGATTTATAAAGTGTAAGCACAGTGCCTAGCATATAGTAGGTGGCAGTATTATTACTTATTAAGCAAATAGAAATGTAGTATTCTTCTAAGCTTGCTGGAGATAATTCTAATTCTTTTCTCCATTCCCTCTGATTAAGTGATAGGCTGTAAGACTTTTTTTTTTTTACTAGAAAACTCTTACCTTTTGTCTTACTATCAATTCTAAGACAGAAGAGCAGCAAGCCTAAGCAATTAGGATTGTAGCTTGTCCAGGATCACATAGCTAGGAAGTATCTCCAGCCAGGCTTGAACCCAGGCCTCTTGACTCTAAGCCTGGCACTCTGTCTACTGTGCTACCTAACTGCCCTTACTTCTATAAGTCTTACCAACTGACAGATTTCTTAACAAGCTTCCATTAGGAAGCAAAGGTAGAACTTTGGTCTTGGAGTTCAAAATCCTGGGTATCAATCCCAGATTTAAGATTTAATTTGTTCTCTGACTCTCTGTTACTTAATTTCTCTGTGATTAATGCTTCTTCATGTGTAAAATGGTCACTACAAATAACCAACCTCATAGCATTGTGAAGAAAACCCTTTGGAAAACTTCAGGGCAGTTATGGAAATTATTCTTACTTGGGATGAGAAAGACCAACCAGATTGCATGTGTATGTGTGGGGTGCCTCAGCTCAAGTGGTGAGGACAAGAAGAAATTGAGATTGGAAAGCAAAAAGAAAAGAGAAAGAGCTCTGGTTTCCCAAAAGAAATTCCACTCCCCCAAACCCAGATTCCTCTTGGGTCACCTGATTCTTTCCATGTTTGAAATGATCTAAGAAACAGATGTCATTTTCCTGTCTCTCCAACCACCTTTAGGAAGCCATACTTTTTTAAGGACGCTAACTTTTAGGTCAAGCCACCTGAGGAATAGGAAAGTCCCTAACAGTTCATTTGAGATAACAGACTTGGAGGTAGGGTAGGTAGGGTAGATGGCCGGAGAGGCCATTTGGGCAGGAGGATATTAAAGGCAAATTCCTGAGATGTTATTAGACAGATAGGTGTGATGACACCATGATCCTGGGATGGGAGCTAGACTGAGCAGGGTTGTGCTGGAGCCAGCTCATACCAGCTGGGAAGAGCCTAATAGTTCAACTTTCAGTGTGAGCATTAACACCTCAGAAATTGGCAATTGCTACAAATAAGGGTTTGATACATTGTTTTGTTGGTTACTAGGCTTTTAAAAAAATGATACAAAGAATGTTAACAATGTAGATTAAATTTAAAAGTATAAGGTGGGAGGCAACTGTGTGCCTCAGTGGACTGAGAGTCAAACCTAGGGATGGGAAGTCCTGGGTTCAAATGTGACCTCAGATAGTTTCTTAGCTGTGTGATTCTAGGCAAATCACTTAACCCTCATTGTCTAGCTCTTATCATTCTTCTTCTTTGGAACCAACACACATTATTGATTCCAAAACAGAAGGCAGGGGTTAAAAAAAAAGTACATTGTACACACACACACACACACACACACACACACACACACACACACACACACTTTCTTTTCCTGGAGAGCCAACTACCTAAATATTTTCAATGTTAAACGTTTTTGCAATTACAGCCCTAGAACAGGGAGAGACAAACTGATGCTCCCTGAGAACTGTTTTGGCTTACAAAGAAAAGCTATACGTTCCAGATTTTCTTCATACTACCTGTTCTGACCACATCATATAATCCCTTTTTGCCTGTTAGCTTGGTTGTCCCTCCAACAAAACCCCCTTGGAAATGCACACTAGTATACTAGCAAGTGTTTTGCTTTAAACCTTGCATTCACACATGCTTAGTTAATATATTCACTGAAACTGAGATTTACATGTTGAAATTCCTTTTTTATTACTGCCTTCTTTCTGCCCTGTTTATTGATGCCACAGTGTTTAGTCTCCAGGAAGCTATCCTGAGTTCCTGAAATGAAAACCACCTCCCTGAGGCATAGCTTTTAGCATAGTGACTCATTGGTTGGCACTTATATCTTGGCATATAAGTCAAAAGGCAGAAGTTTTGGAGAGAATTTATTTTGGTATCCAAGAGAGAAGGAAATACCTGGTGCAACTTGTTAGCTTTCAGAGGAGAAAAGAGGGAATCAACAATTTTTAAAAGATGGTATCCTGGGTGAAGGCAGGGGTGTTTATAAGCAGAAAGCGCATGAGGCTGCTTCTTGGCCAAATGACCCAGGTATCCATTCTGTTTGTAGAAGCTGGTCTAGGCTGGTGAGAAATGTTTCTCATCCCTTGGATATGCTCTTGAATGCTTTACTAGATGACTTAGGCAGGAGAAGTTTGGAATAGTCTTTCAAAAGGAAGCCAACAGAAGTACTGGCAGAAGGGAAATCCCCAGGGACTGACATAGAAGAGTGAAGAGATGTTTTCCCTTAGTGGATTAAAAAAAGGCACAAAGACCCTTTCCAAACCTTACTAGGAAAAAAAAAGATCCCCCCCTCCGAATCAGGTTTATGTTTTATTTTAGTGTGACAGGCAAGTGAGGAGAGAGCTAGTGTAAATGGGCAGAGATGCCATGACCTGGCTGCTCCTCCCACCCCATCCCATTCCATTTCAAGATGCCTTTGGCAATGCCATACTTTGCAAGCAAGATCATATGGCTAAAAATGGTCCCCAACTAGTGAATCTAATCCCTGTCAGTTCTTGAGTGTGTATTTGGTCTTCCTGTATTCACAGCCTCAGAGTTGGAAAGGATCTGAAGAGATATCTGGTCTCACTCCTAACCGAAAAATAGTACTCTAGACAACACCATTTGCAAGGAGCCATCCAGTTTCTGCTTAAAAATCTCCAGTCAAAGGAATTTCAATAGCTACTAATTAAAGTTGTTACACTTTAGAACAGTGCTAATTATTAAATGTTTTTTTCTTGTTCATTCATTTCACCTGTGTCTGATTCTTTGTGACACCATTTTGGATTTTCTTGGAGGGGTTTGTCATTTCCTTCCTTCTCCAACTCATTTTACAGATGAGGAAACAGAAGCAAACAAGGTTAAGTGATTTTCCCAGGGTTATACAGATAATAATTTTCTGAGGCTAAGTTTGAACTTAGGTTTTCTTGACTCTAGGCCTGGCATTTTATCTACCTTACCACCTAGTTGAGTCTAACATTTTGCAATTTAGTGGATCAAAGACAAAAAGTTAGGAAGGACCTAAATTAGAAGCCATTGTAACTAACCACTTCATTTTAAAGATGAGAAACTGAGGCAGAGAAGTTAAGTGCTTTGTCCATGGACAGTAAATATCAGAGTCAGGATTCAACATTCATGCCTTACTGACCCTATGTCTAATGCATCCATATTGCCAAAATGCCTTTACCAAATGATCCTAATTTTTACCTCTTGGATCAAATAAAACTAATCTAGTCATTCTTCCACAGGGAAGATTTATAAATCCTTAGTAGTAAATATTCTCTGTCTTCAAGTCTTCTCCTTGGGCTAAATGTACCAGATCCTCTGACTAGTGCTCTTTCATCACATTATTTATTGGTATCTTTTCTAAAATGTAAGGCCCAGAATTGAACAAGCTATCCTAGATGTGGTCTCATCCACAAGATTTTAGTATCCCTCTAGGTACACACAAATATATTTACTTAGGGAGATCTGCTTGGTGTACTATGTGATGTGGGAGAGGGCTCCAGGGAAGCTTAATTCCTATATGACTTGGGAAAGGTTACTAATACCCTCTCCTTATGTGTGAGATTTTGTCAAACACCTTCCTGATAGCTAAGTAGATGATGCTTTTCATTTTCCATCAGCTACCAGACTAGGAAAAAGTCTACAAAAGGGAAATTAGTTTAGTTTGGTAGGTTTCAATAATCCAAGCTGTCTTATAGTGAGTGACCACTACTTCTTTTACTAGGGTATTTGAGTTGTTCAGGACTAGCATCTCTGTTGTAGGGGCATGCTGAGCTCTTTTCCTGTCTGTTCAGCCACTTTTTGTGTCTATCTGTCATCCAGCTCTTACCTATGGCTCCAAGAAGCTGTTACATACACAATAGTGATAATCTGGTAAAACTCTCAGCAGATGGGCTAAATCTGTTTGAAGGAAACTGCTAGGTCTCAAATCCATCAGTGACCTAGGGGGTTGTCTACCACAAGCATGTGAGCCCAGTGCAAATGAGTAGATGAGAACAATTTGTTCCAAGACCATGAATGCAATTGAAGTAGGCACTGTGGAGCACTTAGAGCTTGGTCAGAATACTGGAGGTCAAGTACTGCATCCTGGGTCATCACCAGTCATCTTGACTTTTGCCCTGTCACTGAACTTTGATGACTCTGGAGGAATGAATAAGGCTGACAACTTTGTGGAACTCTGCCTCACTTAAATCAGATTCATGCATGAGACCAGACATAATCAAGATACCCCATGATGCCACTGGTCTTCTTTGAAAATGAAAGATAAACAACAACAACTTCTCACATTTCTCAAAAAAGAATAAGGTGGAAAAAAAGCTGGAAGAGCATGAGTGGTTGAGATGGTGTAAAGGGACCCTCACTGGATTCCTTGGCATTAGCACTGGGTAACTGGGTGTCAGGGGATAGGTAGTATGACAACACAAGGTGTTTGGGAAGGGGACCATGAAGGGTGTTGAAACAGAAAGTAGAATATTACCTAAGAAAAAACCTAGAGTTCCTTCAGAGTTTTGTGTTTACCTTGTCTAGTTAAAGAAGCCAGAATGGAGCTAAACCTAGGGTTTCATGTGATAGACCATTACATTAACAGAGGTGAAAGAAAAGAGTGAAATGGAAATACTGTAGTTGTATCATTGGTCTAGAGATGAGCTTCCAACGATGCTTCCTAGTTCAGGTGATTCTTTGCAGACATGGCCTCCTAAAGAATGAGCATCATTTGGAGAAGCTCATATAGCAGGAGGGTTCCTTCAATACATTCAATGTGTGGGGAAAATAAAAAAGAACAAAACAATGGGTGTCATAATCTTATTTTCTTTTCCTCTAAAGGTGTAAACACTGTGCACCTGTTTAAATTGTCCATTGAAATGATGTGGAGTTGTTCCATCTGCAGAAAACACTAGTGGGATACTGATTACGGCATAGAAAATAGTAAAGGTTGTATCAGCAGAAGAGACAGGATCCTGGAGACTACAATCCTCAATTAACCCTTTAAAACCTATCAGATTTCAGTTTCCTCAGACATGAGAATGCTTATGAGACAACTTAAATGATACATCTTAGAGTCCTACTAGTCTGCCTTCTGCTAACTGGATCATCCTGGATTTCCTAGAATGGCTTCACATTTCCTGATGGCAGTTAGCATGTAATAGGATTCCAGGACTTATTTGGACATGAAACAGTCATTCAGAGGAGGGTCAAGTGCTAAATGTTGGGAGAATAATGCTCTAGTGGAATTGGAAAGAATAATGTCCGACATGTGGCTTAGTCATTTGAGAAAGGTAATGTTAACTTGCTGTATGTGATTCCAAGCATAGCAAAGCCATATAGTGTCTGCTTGTTTCCTAACCATTCTTAAATTAACGCTCTGCAATCTGTTACATAAATCTCTATTTTCTTATTTTAGGTTTAGCCAGCATTTTGCTAGTGAATAAATCAGACATCCCAGATGTCATTCCTCCCTGACTTGATATAAATCACAACCAAATGGCTTGTTGGGTTTGCTACAATCACTTCACATGTCAATGAAATCTAATATTACTTCTAGATTTTTTTCAAGGAGGAACGGCATCATTCACTATCAACTGGGCATTAGAGAAGTATATTTGAGTCCCAGTTTGAGGCCTAAATGCTCTGGGGGCTTATAACAAACTCTTCTCTCATGATTGTAACATTTAAAAGTGAAGTAGGATATTCATCCCACAAAGACAGGTGGGGTTTTTTCCTGCTAGTAGTAAAATGTGTCAAAACTATAGAAGCTCTGCTGATTGGAGTAAATCACCCTATATGGCTAGGGAAAGGAACCTGGTAGATTGTTAATATGCCTCTTTATTATATTCCATTGACAATCAAGACGTTTATGAAAAAGAATGCTATCCACATCTAGAGAAAGAATTGTTGGAATAGAAATGTAGACGAAAGCATATGATTTATCACTTGTTTATTTGGGTATAGGATTTGGAGTTTGGGTTTTATAAGATTATTCTCTTACAGAAATGAAAAATATGGAAATATATATTGAGTGATAATACATGTATAACCCAGTGTAACTGCTTGCCAACTCACAGAGGGGTGAGGGAAAAGGAGAGGGAGACAAAATGAATCATATAACTTTGGAACACTTCTGTGTAAATTTGTTATTGGAATAAAATAAAGATAATTTTTTTTAAAAAGAAAAAAGAAAATGAAGACCTTGTTCAATAGATGTAGTGGCTTCCTCAGATGAACACTTATTTGATTACAACAGAAGACTCCTGCTTATATACAATTTGGACCCAAATGGCCTCTGAGTTACCTATCAGTCTAAGATTATGTGAGTCATAGCAATAATATCACTGTTATAGTAATAATTATTCTGTGAGTCATAGCAATAACTCATGTACAGTGCCTTAAAATGACAAAGCAAATTACATTCCCTTATTTGAATCTCACAATATCCCTGCAAAAATAAAGGTACAAGTATTGCTAACTCCATATTACAGATGAGGAAACTAAGGCTCAGTTAGTTAAGAGACTTACCTGAGGTTACACAATTATTAAGTGGCTAGGGGTTGACTCAAAGAAATTAGATTTGAAGCCAAATTTTTTTCTTTATTTCAAAATGATTTGCTACATTAAAAAAAAACCACCTGGCTATTAGTTTACAATGACACCTATCTTTTTTTATTTAAAATTTTAATTTCTTTTAATTTTTAAAAATTATTTTTAACTCCTTCCCACACCTCAGTATTGGGGAAAGAAAAACAAAGCTATATAGTTAAATGAAATAAATGGGTCTTCCCTTCAAATATAGCAAAATAAAACAATGTATTGGCTATGGCTAACTATACTTAATTGTGTACTGGTAGTGAACCAGTTCTTTACCAAATGTTTTTCAAGGCCAGGTCTATGAAGTCAAAATTGTTCCCTGCATTGTTTTCTTTAACATGATTGCCATGGTCATATAACATCTTTCCTTACTTCTCCCTGTAATTTCATGTGAGTCTTCTGTAATAATGAAAGAAAATTATAAAATGTAATATTAATTTTTAAAAAGAGTGTGGTCACCATTTATAAAATTAACTCTCAAGTCAGGAGTCTGTTAGTAGCTCTTAACAATTAAGTTTTTAATAAAAATGGAGATATAAAAAAGGGAAATGTAGGAAAGGGACAAAAAATATCACCTATCTAAAATAATACCCTGAGCCAAATCAGAAAGCTTGCCAAGCTGCCAAACTCTGCACAAGCGCTCATACTCACAGTAGGCACCAGAACTCCCATTCCAGACCATCTTCCACTGCTACACCAAGCAAGAGAGAGAGAGAGAGAGAGAGAGGGAGAGAGGGAGAGAGAGAGAGAGAGAGAGAGAGAGAGAGAGAGAGAGAGAGAGAGAGAGAGAGAGAGAGAGAGAGAGAGAGAGAGAGAGAGAGAGACCTTCACGCACATCTTTTTACTTCTGTCCCCCTCTATCAAGCAAAGTACATAGGTAAAATGGGATGCAGGGTAGGACAAAATTAGGGAGTTGTCCCTATCTAAACACTTCCCAAGTTCTTCATATTTGCCATTTTCCATGACTCTAGTGTATTCCTGTTATAGCCTGATGCTTCTTGAGAAAGAGTCTGCTACTGACACCCAAGCTCTTAGGCCAGCAGCTTAGTCCTACTTTATTTATCTGTTCATTCATTAATTTATGTGTGCATTCATTCAACAGTCATTTCTTGAGTGCCTACTATGTCCAAGGCACAAAGCTAGAAATATCAGTGCCCTTAATGGTCACCAAGTAGCTTGGATGAGTTAATATAGTCCAGTTCATAGTACATAATTAGCAAACCCACCTCAGATCTGGTCAGGTAGCTCTGAAAAGAAAACAAACAATATTTGGAACATTTCACTCTTAAATTTGTCATTGATATTCAGATGTTAACTATGGAATGAAAAAAATATATGACTCTCACCCTACTGCTGTCATTGAAAACCAATATTCCATTTGCATATATGTTGATACAAATAAATGTGCATACATACACAAATATTTATGCATATGTATAAATATATAGAGATAATCTCTGCCATTGTTGATTAAATCATTGGAGTGAAATAACGAAATGCGGCCAAAGACTTTCAAGGATTGCAAAGTTTGGAAAGGAGAATGGGAGGAGTTTAACTTAATGTAATATTTGGCAAGAAAGAATTAAAGTTTATATTTCATAAGTCAGAATAATTTATTGTGTATATACTCTATTTTGGAAATAATTTCAATTAATTGAGTAGTACAAAAATGCAACAATGAAATCCCAAAATAGATAAAATGTCAACCTGCTTTGGAGTTTCATTTTAAAATCCTAAACACAGGCTATTCTTTCAAGGTTGGTGAGCTTAGCTATTCACTCCATCATTCTGTAGCAGAGAACAGAGAAATGTCTCTTTAATGCTTTTCAAAGCTCAGGAATTGTCTTATTTCCTTTAAGGCCCTTGGGCTTTGGCCATTAAGGTTAAGATAATGAGGCTAATGACTTGAGAATAAAGAACTCCTATTTTAATATTGCCTTGTACACTGCAGAGTCCCTCTCAATGAAATATGAGGTATTCAGCTCAAGAGTAATTATTCCCATTTTGCAAATGAGGAAATCGAGGCTCTACAATTCTAAGCGACTTGACAAGGTCCTATGGGTGATATAAGAGGAAGTCAGGACTTACACTTAGGTTTTCTTGCTTCAAATCCTGAATGCTTTCCACTACCCCAGGCTGCCTGAGTGTATGCACATTTGGATTAAACAGCTGGTTTAAACATGTCTTCTTAAAGACACAAGCAGATTTAGTTTAGTGTACTGCAATCCATCCCCCCCACTTCTCCCCCAGTTTCTGTGGGAATACAGATGTCAGGAAGTAGAATAGGGAATAATAGGAACCATTCTATCCAGTGACCTGACTTTGCTGATTTTATGAGAAGTAACCTTTTAATTTTTGCATTTAATAATTACTTTTCCTTTTGTTTCCACTTATCAAGTCATCACGTAAAAAAAAAAATCCTTACCTCTCAGCTTAGAATCAATACCCTATATTGGTTCTAAGGCAGAAGGATGGTAAAGGCTAGGTAATGGGGGTTAAATGACTTGCCCAGCTAGGAACAAGCTAGGAAATGTCCAAGGCCAAATTTGAGCCCAGGACCTCCTATCTCCAGGTCTGACTTCCTCTCTACTGAACTACCTAGCTGCCCCTTTCAGTCGTCATTTAAGGATCATTTTCTCATATGGCTCCCACTATCCTTCTCTGATACAGGAAGGTATGTGACCAAAATCCAAATTCTTTTCAGCTTGGAATGTTGAGAGAGAAATCTAATCTGGAGATTGACGGCTCAGTGACTCCACTCAGTGACAACTAAGACTCCAGTATTAGTTGTTAGAAGCTGGATCTGTTTTCATCTCTAGTGTGTCCCAGCAATTACATGCCCCAAACAGAACTCATCATCTTCTCCCCACTTCAAGTACTCCTTTCCTCTGGCATCTCTCTTTGCTGGTATCCAGATTTACAAATATATTATTCTCTTCCCTTCACCCTCCCATACCCCTCATATCTAATTATCTGCTAAATCTTATTAATTCTACCTTTACAGCATTCCTCACTTTCATTGCTTCCAATCTCACAGCCACAACATTAGTTCAGTCTCTCATTATCTATTATCTCCACTATTTCAATAACTTCTCTAATGATCTCCTGCCTCATTTCTCCCGTCTCCAATCTATCCTACACACTGCTACCAAATTGGTACTCCTACAGCACAGATCTTACCATGTTATCTCACTCACTGATGAAGAAGTTCTCAAAGCTCCTGGTTAAGCGGAGACTTTTTTGTTAGGCATTTACAACCCTTCACAGTCTGGTTCCAATCCATCTTTCTAGACCATGGGCTCTTAATCCAGGATCCATGAATTTTAAAAAATATTTTATAATTATTTCAATATAATTCTTTTTTGGTACCAGTCTGCTACCTTTGAAGTAAGGGGAGAGGTATCTTTCCATTGAATCAAGTCCCCTGGTTGGCCTCTTGCCTTCTGGAGGAAGAAGAGACATTTTTCCATGGCACTCCAGTCTCCTGTCATTGGGTTAATGGGAGAAAAGCCTTGGGGAGGAGAAAAATAGAATAGACACTGTGCATTGGACATCTCAAACTGGATGTTCCATAGATATCATAAAGTTAGCACCACAAAGTGAACTCATCCTCCCCCGCCCAAGTTCTCCCCCTTTTTGAACTTTCCTAATACTCTTTTAAACCCTTACTTTCTGTTTTAGCACCAATACTAAGTATTAAGTCTAAGATTCTAAGGCAGAAGAACTTGGAGTTAAATCATTTTCCCAGGGTCACATAGATAGGAATTGTCTGAGGTCATATTTGAACCCAGGAGCTTCCATATCCAGGCCTGAATCCCTATCCACTGAGACATCTAAGTGCCCCTGAACTCTGCTATTACTCTGGAGGAGGCCACCATTCTCTTACTTACTCAGGTTCACAATTCAGGAGTCATTCTTCATAGATAGTCTGTTATTTAGTCCTGTACCTTTTACCTTCATAAACTCTTCTCTGACACTGTCACCACTCTGGGGCTGGATCTCATTACATCACACTTAGACAATTAAAATATCCTTTTGGTTGTTCTCAGATCTCTTCTCACTCCAGTCCCCTCTCCACTCAGATATCATATTAATCTTCCTAAAAGACAAATATGACCAAGTCCCATAGCCTCCCCACAATCAGATTTTAGTGGTGCCCTATCAACTCCAGAATTAAATATAAAGTCCTTTGGTATTCAAATCCATTCAAAATCTGTTCCCTTCCTGTCTTTCTAATCTTCTTCTTTTTTTTAAACACTTACCTTCCTCCTTGGAGTCAATACTGTGTATTGGCTCCAAGGCAGAAGAGTGGTAAGGGCTAGGCAATTGGGGTTAAGTGACTTGCCCAGGGTCACACAGCTGGGAAGTATCTGAGGGCAGATTTGAACCTAGTACCTCCTGTCTCTAGGCCTGACTCTCAATCCACTGAGCCACCCAGCTGCCCCCTTTCTAATCTTCTTATACCTTACATTCCATCCTTTATCCTGATGGTCATACTGGTCTTCTTTTGTTCCTTATATAAGATACTGCATCTCCCAGCTCTAGGAATCTTCACTAATGGTACCCTATGTCTAGAATGCTCTCCCTTCTCATCTCTACCTCCTGGTTTTCCTGATTCCTCAGCTAAAATTCCACCTGTTCCTGATTTCTCTTAATGCTTATCTCTTTCCTTTGTTGAATATTTCTAATTTATCCTCTATATATCTTGTTTGTTCATAATTATTTTCCTGTGGTCTTCCTCCCCCCATTCCCCCACCATTAGACTACAAATTTTTTGAAAGCAGAGACTGTCTTTTACCATTTTTTCTATTTCTAGTGTTTGGCACAGAGCTTGGTACAAAGAGGACTCAAATGTGTATTGACTGACTGAGAGCAAGGATCTCATTCTTTGTATATGTAGTCCCAATGCTAATACACAATGTCTGGACTGTAGAAGATGCCAATGCCTGTTGATTGGCTGAATACTACACTAGACCCCTCGCATCAAAGCATCTTGTTTTCATCATTTTTTTCTCATTTGTTTTCTTTTCATTTTCATCTGTGCTGAGTGAATAGTCAGTCATGTTCAGTGTAAGGACAAAGTAGTCAACTAGAGCCAGCTTGTATATTCAGGGACACCACCTCTATACAGTAAAAGGAGAAGCCAAATCTGCTAACTATTTCTAGTCCTGTCTAGGATCCTCCAGCCATATGGAATTCCTCATGAAACCTCCCGCTTATAGTCAAACATCTAAACATAGCATTTAACCCATCAGTTTGTTATAAAAAGTTCATTTAATATTCAAATAACACTGTTTCTCTTTCTTGCCTGGATTGAAATTTACCAAATTAATGATTTCAATTTGAAGGAAAATTAACAAAATCCCATCATGTACTGCATCATGAATCCTTAAATCATTCATCCTCCTACTTGCTTTTTCCATTGTCTTCTCATATATCAACAGGGGATGACCCATTCCTTGTCCTTGCAGGAATTTGAGGCTAAGAACAGCTGAGAGACCATAAGGGGAAAAATAGATTTCTCATGTGGGTTTTTTTTTTTTTTGTGAACAGAATTTTTTTCAGTAGATTATATGTTAACACTAGTAAATGTTAAAAAATGGGCACTTTATCAGAGTTTTTCTTTTTTCCTCTAAGAGATATGTACTGAAGAAATAAGTGTAGTAAGTTTTGGGGTAGGGAGAATGCAAAAGAGAAAAAAAGGATTTAAGATAGCATGTAGAATGAAGATCTTGGATTTAAAGCTAGAAGGGATCTTAAAGATTATCTGTTTCCAGTTCCCCCATTTTAGAAATGAGGAATAAGGTGAAATAACTTGTCAAAGGTCACAGAGCTAATAAGAAACCATGTCATCCTCCTTCTCTGAATCTAGTACTCTTTCCATTATACCACACTGCCTTTCATATATTAGAGAACTATTCATAAAATATGGGCAGCTAGGTAGTGCAGTGAATAGAGTACCAGGCCTGAAGTCAGGAAGACTCATTTTCTCGAGTTCAAATTTGGCCTCAGACACTTCCTAGCTGTGTGACTTTGGCAAGTCACTTAACCTTGTTTGCCTCCATTTCCTCATTTGTAAAATGACCTAGAAAAGAAATGGTCAAGCATTCCCATATCTTTGCCAGGAAAGCCCCAAATAGGATCACACATGACTGAAACAAATGAACAACAAAAAAAGTTCACAAAATAGATAACTTTGGGATAAAAGGCCAGCATGCAATTCCATGATAATAACTCACATTTTTTTATTCCATTGATGGGACAAGAACTGTTTTACTTCTTTTGATTAGGCAGTAGCTGGCAAAATACCTATTACTTAATGACTACTTATTAAACAATAACTGCGTATTTGACTAATTAAATATTTCATACTTTGCCACAAACTAGTGAGGCAGCAGTGCCATTTATGGCATTTTACAGATGAATAAGAGAAATAGAGAGGCAAGGTGACTTGCCCAGGGTCACACAGATTGCATTACAACTGTGTTTTAATCTAGGTTTCCTAAATCCAAGTCTAAAGTTCTTTCCACTGCACAGAGCTCCTTTAATTCATGTAGAGCATGAGTTGCTTTTTCTTTCTTATATATTTCATTTGGTCTATTTTTAAACAATCTCTCTTTAGTGGAAATCACACATATTTAAACAAGGAACTTAAGAGTTCTTTCTGCTTTCTCTTTCCATATTTCAAGTGGATTATCCTTTTGGATTCTCTCATTGCTGAGAAAGTGACTATTTTATGAAGGGTGTTTTTAAAGGTTCTAGTGTCCTTAAATCCCGACTGATGAATTTTTTTCCTTCCTCTGCTTGGCTACAGGAAAAAATTTTAAAGTTCCATTGAAATATATCTGATACCAGGCTAAGAAAGAGATTTAAGTAAGATAATGGAGCAAGTTGGGGGTTGGGAGGGGAGGGATGAGTGGTGGGAGTTCTTCCCTTAGCTTGCACTCTCTGGGATTAAAAGGAACTCTAAGAGTCATTGGGTAGCAAAAGAAATATGTATTGAACCATCATATCACAACGGCCAAGCTTCTCCCTGAAGACAAGTTGGAGCTATTTGGAAATGATGTTAATAACTGTATCTATAGACCCTTACTACCTATGCTTGCATCTGTGTGTCATGATGAGTTAGATGATCAACACACACTTATGTGCCATTTTCCAGGTATTGTGATAAGGTTTTGTACATATAAAAATAAAAGTAAAATCGTTTCTGCCCTCCATAAACTTACATTCTAATTAGCAAGCCAAGTCATATAAAATCTACCTCCAAGGACCTTAAGTTCTAATAAAGGAGATGGAATATGAGATCTGGAGACTATCAAGTGGGCTGGTTTGGCTGGGATCCAGTGTGTAAAAGAGAGTATTATCAACAAAGAAGGAGAATAAAACCAGTCAAGAAAAATAGAGTAGTTTCAGATTGTGAAGGACTTCAAATATCTGTCTGGGGTTTGGATTTAATGGGGAACCAATGAAGCTTCTTGTGTAGTTAGTGGAAATAGTCAATCTTTGCTTTACAAATATCCATTTGGTGGTTGTATGTAGGAAAGATCAGAGAGGTAAGAAACTTAAGGGAATGGGATCAATAATAGGCTACTGAAATAGTCCATGTGGTATGTGATAAGGGCTTGAATTAAGGAAGCGGTCATGAGAAAGGGCAAGAAAAAATGAATGAATGATATTATAGAGTCACTTACCAAGCACTTACCAAATGCCTACTATGTGCTAGGCACTATGCTTAGTCTGGAAGATACAAAGAAAACTGAAAGATATTCCTTATGTTCAAGGAGATTACAGTCTAATGGGGGATTCAACATGCAAATAACTATGTACAGACAATATATACACATGGACATACACATCACAAATACATATATGCACACATATATAGTTAAGAGGCAGCTAGGTTGCTCAATGGTTAGAACTGTGGGCCTGGAATGAGGAAGACCTTAGTTCAAATGTGACCTCAGACACTTTACTAGCTGTGTGACACTGGGCAAATCACTTAACCTCTATTTTCCTTAATCCACTGGAGAAGGAAATGGCAAACCATTCTTGAATCTTTGCCAAGAAAACACCATGGACAGTGTGTACGTGGGATCATGAAGAGTTGGATATGAGTGAATGGCTGAATAACAACATGTATGCTATAAATTGAAGATAATTAATAGAAGGACGACACTATCATTAAGGAAGGAAGTCTAGAAAAGACTTCCTGCAGGAGGTTATAGGATTTTAGCTGATACCTGAAGAAAACTAAGGAAGCTAGGAAGTGGAAATGTGAAAGGAGAGAATTCAATTAGTAAAAATGCTCAGTGTAGTGAGATCTTGTACAAGGAATAGCAAGGAAGCCAGTGTCCCTGAATTAGAGTATAGTGATGGTGAACCATTTAGAGACTGAATTCCCAAACTGCACTCTCATAATTCATGTGAGCCCCCCACCTTACTCCAGACAAGGGAGGGAGGAAGTGCTCCCATTGGACTACTGGGAAGAGGGGGGGTGATGTGGAAAATGTCCTCAGATGCAGAGGAGAGGGGAAAGGGAGTAGCTCTCCCCCCCAGCATGCATACTATGGGTTCGCCAACACAGACATAGCATGTGGGGAAGTGTAAAGTGTAAGAAGGAAGAGTAGGGGAAGTCAGGACATAGAGGGCTATATAAACAAAATGGAGGACTTTATGTTTGATACTGATGACAATAGAGAGCCACTGCAGTTGCTTGAATGTGGGGAAAGGGGTCATATGTATGTTTTCAGAAGACCAATTTGATAGCTGAGAAGAGAATGGCCTGGAGTGGAGAAACATTTGAAGAAGGGAGACACATCAGTGGTCTATTGCAATTATATAGATAATATTTTGTACAAGGGTGATGGTGGTAGTGACAGAGGAGAGAAGGATGTGTATATAAAAAAGTTATCTATGAAGGCAAAATTGACAAGACCTATTAATAGATTGCACTTATGATGTGAGAGAGTGAGTCATCAAAGAGGATACCTATGTTGCAAGCCAAAGATAACTAGGAAAATTAGAAAAATTAGAAAAACTAGGAAAAAACTAGAAAAAAACATCTCCACAGTATAATCAATAAAATTTGACAAATTGTATATAAGTGATGTAGCATTTGAAGGCATTGATTTTAAAGCTGTTAACCTGGGTAGCTAGATGGGTGTTGTTACCCTAGGGAATAGGAAATAAGGAAACTTATAATAGTGAAAATGGCAAGAAGGGTGCTTTAGAGGGAGAAGATAATGAGATCTGTTTTAGGCATACTGATTTTAAGATACCTATGAGATATCCCTATGGAGATATCTATCAGACAGTTGGTGATGTAGAATTTATTGGTGATAACTAGTCATACAAAGTTGAAAAGACTTCAGATCGAGGTCTGGTAATAGCTTGTATTCTTAAGATTATAGGACTTGTAGTTAAAAGAATACTTAGAGATCATCTAATGGGGTCTTTTTTGGTGAGGAGTCCAAAGCTCAATGATGTCTGCTTGTTCAAGGTCCTCTTGATTAGTAATAGCAAAGATGAGATTAAAACATATCTCTGCATCCAAACCTAATCTTATTTCTACTACTTTGAATTACATTTGCCATATGAGTCAAATTTGGATAATTTTGGAAGGGTTCACCATTATAAGGATGGTCACCAGGTATTGATTCCTTTGCCCATAGGAAATTATGCATATTATTAACTCACGTGTAGACAGAGTGAGATCTACATGGAAGGAGAAAGTAACCATATTGATGAAATCATAGATTGAAGTATTAAAATGAATCTATTATTATACTTTAAAAAAATAAAATGGTGATTTTATTTTTAAAACATGAACATCTCATGATAGTGGTCCTCTCAATACAGCTTTCCTTTAGTTATGCAAAACCAAACAATGCAACAATCACATCTCACAGTATATATGAAATTTGGTACCTGTCATCCCTTACCTCTCTAATGAAAGGTGCATTTTATCATTTGTTTCTGTAGTCAATATAGGTCATTGATTTTAATCTGTACTTAGCTACCTTTAGTTTTCTATTACATTATTTTAGTCCTTATATGACACTTGTGACCACTTAGTAAACGTTTGTTGACTTCACTTGGTTCTGCTTTCCCATTTCTACATCGGTTTTGAATTCTTCCCACATTTCTCTGAATTCCTCAGCTATTTCCCAGTAAATGAAAACCTACTTGTTTCCAGTTTTTGCCTGTCTGTTTCTTTCCCCCATCTGTGTAATGAGACTTTAAGGGACACTGCCTAGTTAATCATCTGTCTCCTGGAGACATCCCTGGTGTTTGTCTTCAGTCTTTATAGTCAAACGACCAGGGAGAAAACTTTAGTTATTATCCTGGAAGGCCTTTACTCTTTAATCTCTGCCTCAAGGGTAGACTGCATGCAGAGTGTGATACCAGCAATATCCCATAAATTTTTTGTGTGGCTTTCCTAGACCCGGCAGGATATTAAGACCTTTATTAGGCTGAAAGCCAAGATCAATAAGAATAGGGCTATAGACTGTTAAAGATGCACTCATGCAAGATGTAAGAAGGCCACAAACTTCATAATGGCCTTCTATACTGCACACTTAAAACCTCTCCAATCCATATATACTGCTGTCTGTGCAATCCATCTAATGTCCTACTCTGAGCACATCACTCCTTTATGCAGAAATCTTCATTTGCTTTTCAAATGGGTTATCAAATGAAATATGAATGATTCTGGCATTTAAAACCTTCAGCAGACTAGCTCCAAACTACCTTACTAGCTGTATTCCACACCATTGTCTTTCACACTCTGCCTTTGTAAGGGTTCACTTCTGTGACTGGAATTAATCTGTCCCTGACCTAACTCTATTGGTTAAAATTGTTGCCTCCATTGCCCCAATATTGGTGCCACCTCCTTCATGAAGTCTGCATTGATTTCTTTCAGTTGATGATGATCTTGCCAGTTTTGAAATTCCCATAGAATTTTACTTGTTCTTTGTAATTGTCTCATTTGGTAGAATCAATCAAAAACCTTTTATTAATCTTGTCAGGCAGACAGGCAATATGAGCGGCATTGTGTTTGCTGCTATGGGTACAAATACAGTAAATGAAACAATCCACAAGAAGCTTTTAATAAATAAATAAATACACAGATTCTATACCATACATATTGGGTAATTGTAAAGATAGAAATATAAAGCAGTTAAATGCAAAATAATTTGAGAGAAGGCACTAGAAGCTGAAGGGATCAAAGAAGACTTCTTTTGAATTTATTGTTTTAGCTGTGGAAGGAAGAGAGGGATTCTATGACATGGAGGTGAGGAGGAAGGCTTTGCAGGCAAGAGAATGAGCCAGGATGAAGATACGAAAATGAGATGGAATGTTATGATTGTGATAAACAGAAAGAAATCTAGATTGGAGCTAGCTTGTAATGGGCTCTAAAAAAAAAAAGGAGTTTGTATCTTAATCCCATGGACAACTAGGAACCAGTAAAGAGTATTGAGTAGGGCAAGTGACATGGTCAGATCTAAGCGTAAGGAAGATCACTTTGGCAACAACATGGAAGGTGAACTGAAGTGGAGAAGGCTTTGAGGTAGAGAGACCAATTAGAAGACCAATGCAATTATCTCAGTCACAGTTGTCAAGGGTCTGAACTATAATGGAAACTATGGACAGAGAAAGGGACAGATGTAAGGTATATTTTGGAGATAGAAAGGGCAAGATTTATCAACAGATTGGATCTGATAAGTGAAGATGAATGAGGAGGCAATGATAATGTTCAGGTGGCTTTCATAGGGAAATCTGGAACAGTGGTAGGGCTGAGGAGGTGGGTAGGATAAGTTAGAGTTCAGGCTTGGACATGTTGAATTTGAAATGCCTCTGAGACTTAATTTTGAAGCAAGATGAGTGGTTGTATGATTGAAATTTAGGATTGAGCTTTAGGCTATGTATAAGATGAACCCATGGAGTTGATGAGAATAGCAAACAAAAGAATTTAATGTTAGGTAAGGGATGAAGAGCAAATAGGACAAGTCATGGATTCCAGAAGACAGGATACTGTAGAGTTGGTGGTTAATTTTGGCTCAAGAATGAAAAAGGAGGAGGAAAGTAAAGTCAAAACAAGGTAAGTGGCCTGAGAACTTACTGAGGAGTAGAGGAACCAGAGGTCTTAATAAGGAGAATTGAGTTTATGAAGATAGAGGCTTAGGGAGAGATAAAATGCCATGAAATATGGTCATATAGAGGAATGTAAGAAATTTTGATCAGGTAAGTGGAACAGTTGAGTAGTTCCTGACCTCAAGGAGCTTACATTCTAATGCTGTGGCTTAGAGAATATATATATATATATATATATATATATATATATATATATGGAGGTGAGGATAAGGAAACACAAGATAACACAAGAAGGAGGAAAACTGTTACGGGCTAGGCTCAGTACTGACCATGGGCAGTTAAGGACCGACTGAATTTAGGAAACCATGTAGTATTTTAAGTTTTTCTCATTTGCTTCCTACCCTTAAAACCTAACTTTCCCCTTTTAAGAAATACAAATGTGCTTCTAATAATGGCACTTAAGAAGACAGAGACAGGTGATATTTCCTTTGCACTTTTCCCTAAGAGGAACAAATCTAGGAAGGTTGATGATAAGTTGATGAGTGTCCAGTAGAGGGCAACCAGAATGATGTATGGCCTTGAGATCTGCCACAAGAGCTAAAGGAATAGAGCAGGGGTCCCCAAACTTTTTACACAGGGGACCAGTTCACTGTCCCTCAGACCACTGGAGGGCTGGACTATAAAAACCTAATCCTAACCCTAACCAGGCAGCAGTATACACAGTGTGGAATCCCCTTCCCCAGATTGCTGCTCACCATGGTGACGTCTTCCATTGTGTAGCCACATAATCCTTTGTGTGGCACCTTGTTCTAAGGCGCCATGCAAAGGATTATGTCACCAGAAGTAGTACTGTATGTGAGCGATGCCACACTTTGCTGCAACACCACATGCAGTGCTCCTCTCATTGACCACCAATGAAAGAGGTGCCCCTTCGGGAAGGGTGGTGGGGGCCAGGTACATGGCCTCAGGGGGCCACATGTGGCTTGTGGGCTGTAGTTTGGGGACCCCTGCAATAGAGGATGTTTAGTCTGGAGAAGAGGGGACTTAGAAAGCATATTATAGCAGTTTTCATATATTAAAAAAGTTATTATTTGGAATAAGGATTACACTTTTTCTTGAGATATTTAGGGGCATTGACTGGAAATTTCAGAGAGGTAGGTTAAGGATTGGCATAAAGCAAACCTTGCTAATAATTAAATCCATACTAAAGTGGAATGTTTCATGTGCGTGTTTATAGGAAACAGCTGTTTTTCTCTCCCTAGAGGTCTTTAAACAAAATGCTGGATTACTACTTCCTTGCTATGTTGTAAAGGAATTCTTGCACAGGTAGAGTTTGGACCTGAAAAGCCTTTAAGATTCCATCTTACCCTGAGATTCTATTAGTTGGCCTCACATAAGAGTTACTAACTTCTCATATGAATTCTACCAAAAGGAGTATATTCTTGTGAAAGGAGTTTACTTCCTTTAAGCTTGCTGGGAGTTCACTAAACTTGTTTTTTTTGTGTGTGCTCATTTCCTAGTTGTTGTTCATCCTTTGTGTTTCAAAGAGGACAAATGACATCATTGGATGATATTTTAACTACTGGGCGATTGGATTTAAGTGAGGTAAAATTAGACTAAGTCATCAGTCTTATTCTCTTTTCCATAGTCATCCAAGTCCAGTGACAGGACAAAATTTAGGATAACTGATAATGCCCCAGGATGAAGTGTATGACATTAATGTCTTTGATATCTGACTCAGATCTAAGCCCTTCATCATGCCTACTTGAGCCACTTCTTGTCCATTGTAATAAATTGTACTTCTCTGTGATTCTTTTGCGTGATTCTGCACAGACTATAGAGGAGGAAAAGTCTCTAGTTTTCTGTGACCATGCTGATTATCTAGTTGCAAAACTCCTGTCCACATCCTTCTAGCAATATAAACATCTATATAGCAATCCAGGAGCCATAGCAGCCCACATCATTTGAATTTCCTAGAAAGAGTGAATCACTCTTCTGATCACTATGAGAAGGAAACATGGCTGCCATATTAGCACACAAGCTTGATGAGGACAGGGACTTTATGTGTTTTTGCATCATCAGTCCTTGTCATTCATTCATTCATTCATTCATTCATTCATTCATTCATTCACTAACATACTCAAATTCTTACTTGAGAGTAAATTTTTCAGTGAAATGAATCTTGGTTTTAGGAGCATAATTAGAAAAAAGAGGATGGAAGAAGAAACATATAGTAGAGTAACAATAATATTAATTAATTAATTAATTCTATTCAACCATTGTTTAGTTGAAAATTTGGAACTTTTTAGATACAACTGGATACAAATAAATACAGATGTATGCTGAAACAATTGGAGAAAGAAGGAACATAATTCATTGGAAAAGTAGGACAGGGGTTCATTGTGTAAATCTTTGGAAAGGTCAGGGATGAGTCATGGAAAATTGTGATAAAACCCAAATTTTCATCACAATTTGTGACTCAGCCAAGGCATCTCAAAATTAACACTACCACAAAAACCAGCCTGTAATTGATCAGCAGAAAAAGAGAAGTCTTGAAGGAAAGAGATTTTTTTTTCTGATCCTCTTGTAGCAAAGAAGGAATTAAATGATATTTAAACAGGCAGCATATAAATCTGGTATCTTGGTTTGTATCTGATAAAGAGCTGGAGAGTAGAAAGAAAAGAAAATGGGAACTTTACCTCCAATAGAATGGACAAAAGGGAATTTGATGACTTTTCCTTTAACATCTAAGTCCTAGACCAATGAGTCTTTTCCTTCCTTCCTTCCTTCCTTCCTTCCTTCCTTCCTTCCTTCCTTCCTTCCTTCCTTCCTTCCTTCCTTCCTTCCTTCCTTCCTTCCTTCCTTCCTTCCTTCCTTCCTTCCTTCCTTCCTTCCTTCCTTCCTTCCTTCCTTCCTTCCTTCCTCCCTTCTTTCCTCCCTTCCTTCCTCCCTTTCACTTCTACCTTTCTCCCTTTCCCTTCTACCTCTCTCCCATTCTCCTTTCTGCCTTTTTACATCCCTGCCTTTCTTCTTGTAAGATTTTTATTGGTGTGTTTTGGTTTACATCTCATTTCCTTTTCTTTCCCTCTCAGAGTATTTTCCCTCATAACAAAGAACTTTAAAAATAGAAATTAAGAGGAATAAGATGAAACAAATTTAGAAAAATCAATCAACACATCAAAAATATGATGTTATATATAGTATTCTACATCTATTCCTTCATCTCTGAAAAGGAGGGCAAAGGAGATATTCTAATGGTTTTTCAATATCATAAATACTTGAAGACCATGAATTGTCCTGCCTTAGACTTTTCTGGAATTTAGTAATAGTAATAGCTAGCATTTATATGGTGCTATAAGACTTGCAAAATTGCTTTACAAAATTATCTCATTATAGCCTAACAACAATGCTGGGATTGAGGTGCTATCATTTCCCCCATTTTAAAGATGAGAAAACTGAAATGGACAAGAAGAGTTAAGTGCTTTGCCCAGGGTCACACAGGAATTTCAGATCTTCCTGACTTCTAACCAAGCATTCTATCCACTGTCCCAACTAATGTCTTGGTAAATGTTTTAATACGATTAGCAATATGAAAAGGAAATAGATTTGGTTACTTCCTCCTAATAAATGCTTAATAAACTCTTGTTGATTGATTAAGAGGAAGCTATAACATGAAATAATAAACATGGCCTACCCCTTTGAGACTTGAGAGTGCAAATGCTGTATTTTGAGAATAAAAAGTTCCTCCCTCTATCCAAGTCTCTTGTTACTCAGATGCAGAAGTGAGTACTTATATTTATCCTTTTTAAATTTCTGTTACTGTCTTATTTATTTGAGTTCCCTTTTGCAAACTGCAGACTAGAGTAGCTTTAGTCCAAAGTGGTTGTCCAGTAAATGATCAATGTTAGTGGCCTGATTATCTTTACTTATTCACCTATATCTGACACCATAATCACTTAGCTCTCTTGAGACAGTTATTCAACTGAGGCCTCAGAGAAAACTCTATTCAAGCCCTTCCCCCAAACCACCTGTCCCTGTTAGCCATTGCCTCCTTCCCATTCACTTGCCCTAGGAGTCACCTGTCTCTTAGATGAGCATGGAAGAGGGGAAGAGCATTTATTAAGCTTCTATCATATGTGCTAGGGACTGTTCTGAGTCCTTTAAAAATTATTGAAAGGAAAGAGAAGTAGGTCTGGTGTGAGCAGATTCCTGGGCGTGCTGCCTGCTTGCAGCACTGATTAATTGTTTAAGCATGGCTAAGCTTAATCTTTTTGAGCCTCAGTTCCCTCACCTGTAAAGCAGGGATGATGATAAGTGAAAAAGTCATGGCCAAACAAATAGAATTGAAAGGGACTTTAGAGACCATCTGGTTCAGAGATTCATAACCTTTTTTGTGCCATGACCACCTTGGCAGTAGTCTCTATATTCCTTCTCAGAATAAATGTTTATTGCCTACATTCTTTATTGAGGAAAATTCTAAATTTCATTTTAATTATAGTAAAAAAAGAGATTTATTAGATTATTAGCAATGCCATGTAAGAAATATATCAGAGATTTACAATTTTTTTCCTATCCATATTCATAGATCTCTTGAAATCTAGTTCAAATGCCTTATTTTTACAAATAAGGAAACTAAGGCCCAGAGAAGTTAAAATGATTTGTTCCTAGTCATGCTGGTTATTAGAAGAAAAGAGAGGATTTGAATCTAGATCTTTGAGTTCAAGTCCAATATTTTCCCTACTCTTTTGGAAAAGTACTATATTTTCCAGGTTTCCTGGGACATGAATGCAAATGCTTGCTTCATGAGGCAATATTGGCTCATGTTTATACAATTGAGACAATCTTCTTCTGAGATGGACATGTTCTTCAGATCTCTTCCGGGAATTGTGACCATGAGATGAGACAGCTGGGAATAGTATGGCAATGAGCACAAACAAAAGCAATGACTATTGCCTGAGCCAAGCCAATGCAAGTCAGGATCTGATACAATTATATGTTCATCATTTGTCCTGGAGGACCAGTGACATGAGAAATGTCTTGACCTGCCCTTGAGTTGGATTTAAGTGAAGCAGAATTGTACAAAGTTGCCAGCCTCACTCTTTCTTCCAGAGCCATCCATGTTCAGTGTCAAGACAAAAGTCAGCTCAGTGATGGCCCAGGTGACAGTGGATGACTGGTGTCTTTGGTATCTCATTAAACAAAGCTAGTGCTCTTTCTCAACTGATGCCATAACACAGGTTTCAGCAACCTGTAATTCTACCTGTGTCTTTGAGGATCATCAGTCACTCTTCTCAGAGTCCCTCTCAACATTAAACATTCTCAACTTAAATACTGATATGACAGGTGTGCCACTGTTAGCAATAAAGTATCTGGGCAAACAATTAATTCAATTATGTCAAGTTTTACTTAGCGAGAGTTCAAGAAAGAGTTGTATAATCATATAATGAATTTAGAGTAGTTTTGATAGCCAGTGTGAGGGGCTGGGGAGGAGGAGGGAATGTTTTACTTATATTTCTTCAAAGAATTATTTAGACTTGGTTTTTGTTTTCTTGCAAAGATAAGCCATAAGAAGTAGAATTAGACTGGCAAAATTGGAAAATGTGCACACAGTATCATTGTCTTAAAGAATCTCAGAAAGGTTAAGGACTTATCCACAGTAACACAGAGAGTAAGCCTTGAAGGAAGGAACTGATCTCAGTGATCTCCTGACTTCAGGGCCAGCATTCTTTCTATTATGCCATGTTGCTTTAGTTGAGGACCCAAATAGCTGCTATAGGAGAGAGGCTGTCTGCAGCAACTTCAAACTCTTCTTAACATGTTTCCTTTCTTTTCTTTTCTATGCTCATTATTCTTGCAGGTTCCTGGGCCCCTCGGGCTATCCTTTGGCTGTTCAGGGGTCAATGCTACAATTTTCTAGTTCAAGTTTCTCTCTCTAGGCATCATCACATGAACTGGATCTTTACTTGCCGACTCCTTCAATCCCTTCACAACTTTCTATTCCCTCAGGACTCCTTAGTAAGAAACCAGTCAATGACCATCTATTTAAAAAAATTAAAAATTAAATATTTTTAAAAATACATTTATGTCCTTGTATTTAATGGGCTTTCAAGAGATAAGGTAGCTAGGAAGACAAGTTCAAATCTAACCTCAGAGACTTCCAAGCTATGGGACTGTGGTTGGGCAAGTCATTTAACCTTTGAATATTTGAATCAGTTCCCTATATATTGGATGTCTATCAGAGAAACTTGCTACAAAGATCTTTCCCAATGAATAGTTTCCTTTCTAAATTTAAACCAAGTTTTTGTGGAAAATATATATTTTTAAATTCTGCACAATCGGAATTGTCCACTTTATGTTCTTTAATAATAAGCAATGCAATGGATAGAGCAATTCCTGCCTTGAAGTCAGGAAGATGAGTTCAAATCCTACTTTAGACAGTTATTAACAGTAAGAGTAAACAAATCACTTTATTGCCATCTATCTCAGTTTACTTAACAGCAAAATGAGGATAACAATATTACCTACTTTTAAAAGTTGTTTTAAGGATCAAATGAGATAATATTTATAAAATGATTAACTCAGTGACTGGCATAGTCACTGAGTAAATGCTAGCTATCATTATCATTATCCTCATTAACATTATTATTATTAAAACAATGACATCTAAAAAGGAGGAAGGAAGAATTTTTGGTGCCATGGCAGGTTAATGATTGAGGAGACATTGTGTTTCCATTTTAAAAGAAAATTGTATTCTTTGTGATTTATTGACCAGCTGATGTTTTGATTCTTCCCTTGTAAGTAACTTAGTACAAAATAAATCTCTTCTTTGCACGGAGAGCATAATTTTCTGGCATCAAATATATGTTCATTTAAAAAAAGTAAGAGTAATCGGTATTCATTTTTTCCCCTTTCATGTTGGACCTTAGGGACTGCCATCCTTGCCCACCCCTAGGTTTGGCTCAGGGAAAAGACATTTTTGGTTAGAGAGATATATGCAAGTCATACTTTGTTAAAAGGCTGCCCACTTAGCCCAGGGGCATAACTCTCTCTGATAAGAAGACACATCTGTATGTATTCATGCACAAGAAATAACTTAAATTCTAGAAGAGAGTCAGGTTTAGAAATATCTACTATCTTTGTGCTTATTCTAAAAAAATTTGCAATTCAAAGCCACTAAAATATATACAATTTCCAAGGTATATGGGAAAAAGGAGTGGAAGAAACTACTGAGCAGCATGTTATTGAATTTTATGGGCTCCCAGACTTATTTCTGCAAGAAGATGACTTAGAAATTGAGAGAAATGATTGCTATTTTAATTGTTTAAAAACACCACCACCACAAATCTGGTATACCACATTGGGTGGACTTCTTTGGTTAGGGAGGAGGGGGAAGGGTAGTGTGGGGGCAAGGAGGGAGAGAAATACTTCTGTTCCATGATTTACACTTCATTTCTAGATTTTAATGCAGTTCTGATTGCAACCAAGTTCATTGTCCATGTTACTAAAATTTGTCAGCCTGACAAAATGTAGTAATTGCAACCAGATGTAGTATCAAGACAAGGTCAGCAAGTTATCACAAAGCGGGTGGAGAGGGAGGAGATGTCCATGTAGAAATGAAAGAATCCTTCCCAATATGTTTAATTTAACACTCTTCCCTTCTACATTCCCTCCCTCTCTTTGCCTCCCCCACCCCCAGCTAATAAAGATGATATGCCACAAAGAAGCCAAACAGCTCCAGGAACTGATGAACAGCACAGCTCCAGGCTGCAGGTGGAATAATGGGAATCCATTTATTGACAAGCAGTGAGTAAATAAGGCTTCATTAGGAAAGAAAAGACTGGATTTCAGTGAAGGAAGCAAGACAAATTAGGAGATCACAGGGTCACAGCTCCAAGGCTGGAAGGCACCTAAAAGTGGCCATCCAGTCTAACCTCTCCTATAACAGATGAAAAAATTGAGAATTAGGGAAGATAAGTCACTTGTCTAAAGAAACACAATAGTGGCATCAAAGGCAGGATTTGAATACAACAGTTGGGCTTATTTCTATTGTAATGCAAATTGTAAGGGGAAATTTTAGGGTTGTGACTTAATCTAAATTTAATTGGTTGCCAGGGAAAATCCCAAATAAAATACCCAAGTCAGTTTGGAAATTTTATGGTGGTTTAATTAATATAGAGGGAAGGAATTAAGAAGAAGAGAGAGGGAGAGAGTATAGGATTTCTCCAGCATAGCCTGTGCCAGGGGGAGTTCAAAGGCCTCCACCATGAGGTCTTCTCAGAAGATTAGGGGTTTCCTAAGAAGATAGTGTTTTGGAAGGTAAAGGAGGAAAGAATCAGCCTAAACACTGAGAGAGCTCAGAGAAGACACCTCACCTGAACTAGGTTACTAAGCTTCCCCTAGTAGTATCAAGGGCTTTCACCACCAAACTGGGACAATAGCTGCTACCACTCCAAGATGGCAAGACACTCAGCACACTGCCACCAGCCACCTCTCCACACAAAGAGGCTAGAGAGAGGAAGTGACACCAAATTTATAAACCGTTTTTATATCAGTTTCCTGCATCTCACATGTACCAATGGTAGCTTAAGCTTGACTTGGGACAGCCTAGGGGTCTGTAAGTTTTTTCTGATTTGTCATTTGCTAGCACATGTCTGTCATAGGCCATCTTTCTCAATACTTAATCCTTAAGTAGGGATGTAGACATTCCTGTTTTTGTTAGACTAAGCAGGGTGGAGTAAATCTAAAATTCACAAAATCGTGGTCCAGAATAGAATTTTAAAGATGGCATCCCTTGACAATAGGAAAAATAAAATTTTAAATCATTAACTCTTAATTATTAGCTCTTAACCTGAGTCCATAGATATGTTATGTAAAATAAATATTTTGGTAACTGTTTTTGTTAGTTAGTTGTTTTTCAGTTATGTTCAACTCTTTGTGACCCCATTTGGAGTTATCTTAGCAAAGGTACTAGAATAGTTTGTCATTTCCTTCTCCACCTCACTTTACAGATGAGAAAACCTTGGGAAACTGGGTTAGGTGACTTGTCCAGGATCACACAACTAATAAGTGCCTAGGTCAGATTTGAACTCAAGAAGATGGGTCTTCTTAATATCAGTCCCAGCCTTTCATCCACTGTGCCACCTATCTGACTTGGTAACTATTCCAATATAATTAATTTCCTTTCTAAGTCTATGTATTTTATTTCATTCATTCAATTTATGCTCTTGAAAATACTATTCTGATGTTCATGACACAAAAATGTTAAAAACCTTTGATCTTACTCATGATTTGAATCAAAATACTTAGTTTCAGGGATAAAACGGCATGAACTAAGTCTTTTCAGGATTCATCAGTATTTGGCTAATGCAGTCCTTTCCCCAATTTAAGGAGCAAATTAAGAGTTTATTGTCCATTATGTATCAGGCACTCTACTAAGAACTTTGTAAATATTATCTCATTTGATCTTTCAATAACTCTGGGAGGTAAGTATTATTCTATATGCTTTATTTGATAAAGCAAGGGGCTAGGTTCTCTTCCAGATTTATTTTAAAAGTTTATGAAGGGATTATCATTATATATATATATATATATATATATATGTACACACACATATATATACTTTTTTTTTTGCTAATCAGCAACACATTTTATAATGATGAAGAAATTGTAAGTGTGCAAATGAAGTGCCAAAATTGAGAATGCTTGTTGATGTCAGCTTTGTGGAACTCATCATCAGATACATGATGAGCTTGTTAATTGTGCAGGAGATTAGCATGCAGTCTCAGCTGCAGCTGAGAGCTAGAGTAAAGGTGGTGTAATAAGGGATGACTATGCGGTAACCAATATATGGTACTGACCAGCAACAAGGTACTGGGGTGGGAGGATGATGGTGGTAATAATGGTGGTGGTGGTGGTGGTGGTAGAAATATAGAACAAAAACAACATTTATAAAGACATGTAGATGCAAAAGTCAGGACTTGGCTAGGGTCACACAACTAGTAAGTGCCTGAGGACTTGATTTGAACTCAAGAAGATGGGTCTTCCTGACTCTAAGCCCAGCATTCCATTTATTGTGCCACCTATCTGCCTTGGTAACTATTTCAATATAATTAATTTCCTTTCTAATTCTAGGAAATGAAGATAATCTGTCATTGCTTTTCCTTGATAGATAATCCATTCTGAACAGAGGCAAGGATTATAAGACTTCTTCCTCTCAAAGGAGATACCATGTTCCAAATCTACCATTTTATAGTGTATATAACTTGTTGGATGGAACTGTAACTGGATATTTGCATGGGAAGTTTTTTCTAAAAGGCAAAATAACAGAACATTTGTAATTCAAGATGGGTTCTTAAATGTTTCAGTTCTTTTTCCATGGCACCATAGATTTAGATTTTTAAAGGACTACAGAGGCCAAGAGGTTCTCTATTCCTCATTTAATTCTCCTCCCCAGAAATTAAATTATTTGTCCAACATTACATTAGTGGTAAGCATCAGGGATGAGATTTGAACTCAAGTCTTTTGAATCCTTAGTTAAAGATCTTTTCATTTTATTACAATGAAGAATTGTTGTAAGGGAGTATGAGAGTCTCTAAACTTCAGTGCAAGTAGCTCCACAATCACAAAATTTTTTTGTGTCAGGTTAGCTCTAACCAACAACATTATTTCATTTTGGAGGGCTTCAGTTTCCTTACCTATAAAACAAAAAAAGGTGGTTTATGTCAGATAGTCAGCTCGTCAACAAAAATTTATTAAGTACCTTCTATATGCCAAATACTGTGCTTAGTGCTGGGGATACAAAGAGAGGCAGAAGACATTTCCTGTTTTCAAGGGGCTCAAAATCTAATGCAAACAAGTAATTATGAACAAAATATGTGCAGATAAATTACAAATCTCAAAAAATAGAAGACACTAAAATTAAGGGGTATCAGGAAAGGCCTCCTATAGAAGATGGGCTATCACCCATGACTTGAAGGAAGAGAGAGAATCCTGGAGATGGAGATGATGAATGAGAGTATTCTAGGTAGAAGATGGAGACAGAGTGTCTTGTTTGAGCAACAACCAGGAGGACAGTGTCACTGGGGATATAAATACATAAAAAGGATGTAAAATATGAGATTTGAAAAGTGGGAGGAGGGCCAGGTTATGAGGAGCTTTGAGTGACAGAGAACCACTTTATTTTACTGAGTAGGGAAATGATGTTGTAAGATCTGTGTTTTAAGAAAACTTTGACAGCTTAGTAAAGGATGAACTGGAGTAGAAAAAGGCAAGGCAAGGAGAATGACCATTCAGTTTTTGTAGTAATCTAGGCATGAGGTGATAAGAGCCCTGAACCAAGGTGGTGACAATGTCAGAATAGAGAAGAAGGTATATGCAAGAGATGCTGCAAAAGTAAAAATCAAAATGTCTTGGCAAAAGATTGTAGTTAAAGTGAGAGAGGAGATGAGAGAGAATGACACTTATGTCTTGAACCTGGGTGACCTTAAAGATAATGACTAATAAGAAAGTTAGAAGGAAGGGAGGATTGGGGGGGGGATAATGAGTTCAATTTTAAATATGCTGAGTTTAAGGTTCTGATAAGATAATATGAGGGGAGAAGAGTGCCCAGGATGAAACCCTGGTAGACATCTACTACTAGCCAGCATGACCTAGAAGAAGATCCAGCACAGGAGACTTAGAAGGAAGAGTTAGAAAGGTAGGAGTCAAACCAGCATAATGTCACATAAACCTCCGGATAAGAGGGTAACTGACAATGTCAAGACTGCAGAGAAATCAAGAAGTATCAGAACTGAAAAAGGTCACTGAGTTTGGCATTTAAGAGTCCATTGGTAATGTTAGAGAGAGGTATTTCAGTTGAATGATGAGGTGAAAAAACAAAGTGTAGAGTTAAGAAGAAAGTAAGAAAAAAGTAAGTAGAGGCACAGATTGTAGTTGACTTCCTCAAGGAGTTTAGTCACAAAAAGGAGTAGCTATAGGATGATAATCAGTGGACATAAGTAGGCCAAGTAAAGGTTTTTTTGAGAATAGTGGATACATGAGAATGTTCACAAGTTATAGGAAAGCAGTCATTACACAGGTAGAGACTGAAAATAAGTGAGAAAGTAAGGATGATAGTGGGGCAAAAGAAGATGCTTCAGTATTTTACTAAAGAAGATGGTATAAGATGGTTTGACTTGTGCGTATATATATATATATATATATATATATATATATATATATATATATATATATATATATATAGAGAGAGAGAGAGAGAGAGAGAGAGAGAGAGAGAGAGAGGACCTACCTTTTCATGTGATATGAAAGTGAAGAGATAATGCCTTTGGGTGATATGAAATGAGAAAAAGGAGAGAAGAAGGAACTTTAAGTGAATAGTCTCAATTTCTTTTCAGTGAAATATGATACAAAGTTCTTACCTGAGAGGGTGGGATTTGGGGAGCTATGGAGATTTTGAGGAGGGATGAAAAGGTTTGGAAAAGCTTACATGACAGGTAGAATAGTGGGTAAATTAAAGATGTATAAAAATATTTCCTTGTTTCAGTGAGGACATATATCATAAATTTGCATGGTTTTGTGATTTTCTCCAGCTCTATTTATCATTACTGTGTAGGGGTGAAGGTAGTAGATATGGGGAGTAATTGAAGGCAGAAATTTGTCAGGGTACAATTGGTGATAGGATAAAGAGGCAAAAAACTGGAGAAAAAAGGACAATATAAGATGAACTGCTTTACCATGGGATTAGGATGTGGAAAGGAGGAGCATGTAGCTAGTATAGGGGTGATTGCCTGAGAAGGAAATGAGAGGTCAAGACATGAGTCAGTGTGAAGATGGAGAATAGTGTTTGGGAATGCAAGGCAAAGGGAAGGGCAGAAATCTAATAGATTATGAATATATAAAGAACTTTCAGAATTCATAAATATGGAAGTGGGACATTTGTCTACAGTTGAGGTGGGGGAGGATTCAAATTTATGAGAATAAGAGTCATTCTCCAAATGATGAATGGTTTAAGAATATGAAATGGCAGTTTTCAAGGAAAGCAGCCCAGGTTACCTATAGCCATGTGAAAATATGCCCCAAATCACTACTAATTAGAAATACGCAATTCTGAGATTCTATACTCCCAAAATCAGATTGACAAAGATGACAAAAAAAGTAAAATGGTAAATGTTGGAATTGCCATAGAAAAACAGGAACACTAACATACTGTTGGCGAACCTGTAAATGGCCATAACCATTCTGGAAAGAATTTTAGAATTGTACACAAAAAGTTACTATACTATACATAAGATTTGCTCTTTGACACATTTTTACCACTTCTAAACTTATACCCCTTCAAAAGTCAAATAATTAAGAAAAGATACTATACGTATAAAATTATTTACAGCAACTATTGTTGGTGGCAAAACCTGGAAACTAAATGGGAAGCCATTCAAGTAGGGAAAGGCTGAACAAAGTATGAGTAGGAAAGACTTTTAACTTTTGATTTGTATGCCCTGGTCCTAACATAGTGCCCAATATATGGTAAATACTTAACAAATGTTTGTTAAAATATATTTATTTGACCTTCCATTTATTAGTCGGAATTTTTTAACTCCAGGAACTAGAAAAAAATTTCAGTTATAACAAAACTATACATACTTATAATGAAGTTTTGTCTAAGTCAGAAGCAAAATAAAAACATTCTGAAGAAGAATAAACTCCACAAATATTTTGCTTTTGAGTTTTACTCATCAGAAATGGTGATATCTGAGCACTGAGAACTTGGCCTTATTCTGCCAATTTAACATAAAGAATTCAGTCTACTAAATGTTGAAGACCTACTGTGTGAGATGCACTTTGCTAAGTCTTGGGAAACCAAAGATAGATTTAGAATTGCTCTTAAGTGGCATTTCTTATGCATACAATTAAATATACCAGGCTAAAATGAAAGAAGGGTAAGGGGTGATGCAAAGTCCCATCCTGAGGTGGATAAGATCATAGCTAGAAGGTAATGCAGATCAGGGAAGGCTTCAGGAAGGAGTTAACAACTGAGCTGGACCTTGAAGTAAATGGAGTATTTCAACAGGAGATGCTCATGAAGTGAGTTCAAGAGGCGTATTTGAAAAGTTCTTCAGTATAGAACCAAAAGTATAATTTAGAAAAAAAAAACTGAGTACTTAAAATGAACTATTCTAGTACCATATGAACTCTAGAGGCAGGTAACATAATTATTAATATCCCATAGTATTTATAGGAACCGAAAATGGAAATATTTTAGTTGATGGTTTTTGCCACAGATTTTCTTTGATATCTCTTCTAAACTCATTTAAAATCATGTCCTCCCCACTTTCATATGGTCCATGATTAAATTATCCAGGCAAAGCAGCCAAAAGCAATCAAAAGTGATAGAAATCAAGATGAGAAGTTTTATTTACAATGCAAATGATCTAGTTCCCTCTTCAGTACAAAAGCAAATCAAATCAACCACATTTCAAATTGAGTAGAAGGCCCCGTACATGCCCCTGGCTGCATCAGCACAGGCTGGCTCCACATTGATACTTGGCCTGGGGAGGGTCTTGGACAGATTGCACTGTAGCCAGGGTCTAATTCACAGTATGTCACTGAAGTGAAATATGATGGGATGAAATGGAAATGTGCTCCATTACAGCATGACAGCATGCAAGTGTCAAGAGCCTGTCAGAATATCTAAGTGTCCACATGACAAATATCCCAGGGAAACCATCCAAAGTACCAGGGAACTATTGACTAGAACCCCTAAATCTTTGGATGTACTCAAATGGTGGTCATGCTAGTGGGCTGACTCTACTTCTTGCCAGTCATGTGAGTGTGGTTTCAGTCTTCTTATTTTTAAAATAGGTGTAATAATCTTTGTATTACTTCACTTACAGATTTATCCTATTGTATATCTTAAAAGAACTAGGTGGAGGAGTGTGGGAAAATGTGTCAATGCTTAGAGAATTATTGACTTAGAACCAGAGGAGACTTTAGAGATGATTTTATATAAACTTGTTTTACAGAAGAGAAAACTGATATAAAGAGAGATTAAATTACTTGGTCATGGTCACACAGTTTATAAGTATTTAAAGGGAGATTTAAACTCAGGTTTCCTATCTCCAAGTCTAGCTCTCCATCCACCATGCCATGCTACTTCTCCTCAGTTATCATCAGAGCAGAGGAAAAAGAGCCCAAATAAAGAGCCCAGTGATGTAAACACAAGGTCTCACTGAGTTGGGAACTTCCATTTCTATAGGGCACCAATATTCAAGCACCTGGGATGGATCTAGTAATGAGAGCAAAGTCATGTTGGGTAGAACAGAATCAGAGCATGAGGGAAGACAGAAGTTGTTCGTCTTTCATTTTTTAAGAGAACCAATGACATCATGGGGTGATGTCCTGACTATGAATGAATTCGGTTTAAGTGAGGCAGTTTCACAAAGTCATCAGCCTCTCTTCCAGAATTATTTAAGTCCAGTGGTAAAACAAAATTCAGGACAACTGTAATGACTCAGGAGTCAGTGAATGGCATTAGTATCTTCAAAGTCTGACTAGGCTCTACAGAAGTGTGAGGGAGATTACTCTGATTTTCTGTGCTTCCACAAAACTTTGTCATCTTCTAGAAGCAGCCTGCATTCATTGCCTACACTACAGGAGAAGTATGGATATCATATGATATACTATCTCCTGACACACACACATCTTGTTAAAAGATATGGGATTTAATAGTTGTGACATTTCATTGAATAAATTATAAATTTTAAATATAGCATGTTACTATCACCACCATCATCTTCATCACTATCATTCTGATTCTTCTCTTCTTCCTCTTCCTCCTGTTTTTCTTACAGTATTATGTTAACTCCAAAGTATGCAGTGACTTTTTCTTAGTCTTCATACTATTTGATATTTCTATAGCATCTTACATCATTGCTCACTGTCTCCTGGATACTTTCTCCTCTCTTAAATTTTTATGATACTGCTCTTACTTTGGGTTCTTTATCCATGCCATAAAGGCTAATTTTGCAGGTTTCTCAAGGTTCCACCCTGGACCCTCTTATTTTTTCCTTCTATGTTAATTCTCTTAATGGTCTTATCAGCTTCTAAGAATTTGGTGGTCATTTTCATGCAGCTGATTCCCAAATCTGAATACCCAGCCCTAGTTTATTAGGCTCAAACTAAATATTCTAGAGACATCTCAAATATCTATACCCCCAAAACCCTCCCATCTTCTGAACATCATTATCCATGTCAATTAGACTGCTAATCTCACATGATGTCTAATTGCTCATTCTCACCCCACATATCTAATCCACTACTCAATATTTCCATTTCTGCCTTTATATCTCTCATGTATGTGTCTATCATACAGTTGCCCATCTGTACAGTCAGTCACTATATTTAAAACCCTATTCACATCACCTTGTGTATGACAGTAGCCTTCTAATTGTATCCTTGCCCTATTTCTCTTTGAACCCCAATCCATCTTCCATTAATCTGTCCAAGTAATTTTCTTACAATGTAGGTCTGTCCATAAAACATAACTTCTCAATAAACTCCAGTGGTTCTCTATTATCTCCAAAATCAAATAGAAACTCCTCTGCTGGGCATTTAAAACTCTTCATTACCCATCCACTTCCTACATTTCTATTCTTCTTATACTGCCATTCACAAATTCAACAATCCATCCGCACTGGGAAATTTGCTATTCCTGCCCATGTTTCATTTGTAAACTCTATACTATACTCTCTCTTTGGTTCTAATTCCTTTCCCTGGGCAATTCCTCATTCTTGAAAGCTCTCCTTCCTTACCTTCACCTCTTAGTTTCTTAGTCTTTCTTCATAAATTAGCTTAAATCCCGCCTTCAAGTGGTTTTCTTTTGACATTTCATTTCCTATCTGATTGCTGGACTTCATGATATTCAGAAACTCATCAATCTGCAAGATCAAATCAATTCTGAAGTGTTCATTTACTCTGACTCATCTTCATCACTGTCAACATCACCATCATCAACATCTCCAACAAAAAGGAATTTGGTTTGACCATGAATTTCTTTTATTGAGAGAAGGGATGGCTAATACAGAGGAATTGCTGCCCCATTCTACAAAGGCAAGTTACTCTGCATATAGAGTTTGCGGGTCCTAGAATCATAAATTTGGAACTTGAAGGTACCTTGGAAATCACCTAGTCCCACCCCTTCATTTTGCAAATGAGGAAAATGAGGGCAAATGGGATTGAATTATTTGTCCAATGTCCCACTGACAAGTAGAGAAGGAGGGAGAATAGAATGAAAAGGAAAGACAAGAAATATATTTAATTATGATTTTTCCGGATTACATATAGTTGGAATTTTTAGTAATTATATTCTAACATTTTTTGATCCATGTTCTCTTCCTTTCTCTCTTCCCTTCCCTCTCCTGAGACAGCAGGGGCAGATGTAGGTTATACATGTAGCTATCATGCAATATACATTTCCATGTTGTGAAAGAAGGTGAATGTTGCCTATACTAGCAAAAAAAAAAAACATCAAGGAAATGAAGTGAAAAATGGCATGCTTTAACTGCGTTCAGACTCCCTCCATTCTTTCTATGGATAACCTTTTCCAACATGAGTCTCTTGGGATTGTCTTTGCTGCTTGCAATACTGATAAAAATTAATTTGATCTCAATTAGTCATCATACATTATTGCTGCTGTTGTTTGCAACATCCTTCTGGTTCTATTCATTTCACTTTATATTACTTCATATAAGTCTTCTCATGTTTTTGTGATTGTCCTGTGTCATTTCTTATGACATAATAGTATTCCATTATAATTATATACCACAACTTGCTTAACCCTTACCTAATTGATGAATATCCCTCCAGTTTCCAATGCTTTGCCATCACAAAGAGAGCTGTTATGAATATTTTTGTACAGATTCCAACTATCTCTGATTTCTTTGGGATATATTAGTAGTGGTATTCCTGAGTGAAAGGGTATTCACAGTTAGATAGCCCTTTGACCTTGTTCAAAATTTCTCTCCAGAATGGTTGTATCTGTTCTCAGCTTCACTAATAGTGTATGTGTTCCAATTTTATCATATCTCCTCCAACATTTATCATATTAACCTTTTTGTCATATCAGCCAGTGTGATAAGGGTGAGGTGGTACTTCAAAGTTGTCTTAATTTTCATTTTTCTAATTAATAGTGATTTGGAGCATTTTTTCCACATGACTAAAGATAGTTTTAATTTCTTTATCTGACAAGAGATATTTTAAAGATAAAGTTAATAGGACTCATCAACTAATTAGAAATGAAAAGTGAGAAATGATGGAGAGGGTTAGTCAGAGGAAATGCAAAGATTCTGACAACTCCAAGGTGCCCTTCATAGAAATAGTGAAGTCAAAAGAGAGTACATTTGAAGGGAGAGATGATAGATTCAGTTTTGTATTGACTGAGTCTGAAGGGCCAATGAAACAGTTAGACTAAGATGTGCTGTAGTGAGTGAATAAGTAGATCTGTATATTAGGAAAGAAGTCAACACTAGATATAAGGATGAGGTGGTCATTTGCATAAAGTCTAAAAGTTGGATCCATGAAAATAAGTGTGATTAATGGGCAGAAGGGAGAGAGAAGAGGCCCATGGGCAGAACCTCTAAGAATGCTTAAGCAGTACTGATAAAGAATAGAAGCAAGCAGAATGATATAAGTGAGAGAATCAGGAAAGAATGATATCTTAAAAACTAAGAGGAAGAGAGGGAGAGAGAATAAAGCTGCAAGGAAGGCAAGGAAGGTGTGGACTAAAAAAAAATAGTTCATGGATTTGGCAAGGAAGAAGTCATTGGTGACCACTGAATGAAGAGTAACATAGTAGGACTATATAACAGAATATAACATGGTAGGACAAAAGCTAGATCTCATGGGATTGAAGGGGACAAGTCAAAATGATGGAATTTTAAATTTATATTAAGTTGGACTTGAATATATTAATTGGTGGTAGCCAGGGGTTTAATTTCTAAATCCCAAATGAATCACTAAACTCAAACATAAATTTATGGTAGTTTATTTACAATAGAGAGAAAAGATATTAAGGAAGTGAGAAAAGGGTAGAGAGGGAGAGAGAGAAAACTCTGATTCTGAGTCAGGTAGAAATTCTAAGGCCCTAATCAGGGGAAAGAGTCTTAAGATGATGGGCCTTTTTTGGAGGTTTACACCTCCAGAAAGATAGGGAAACTAAGTCAACCTTTAACTCACCACGGTGACCATCTAAAAGAAAAGCAGTCTGAAGTCTCCTGAACGAGCTCCTCCAGGGTCGAGTTCCACAGCCAAGTCCAATTGTCCATCTTCCAGTCTCTCCCCCAAGTAACTCTTCTTTCCTCTATCATGAAACTCAAATGCTCCAATATCAAATGAATACTTCTGGCCTCTGTGGATCTCTTTTTAAAGATTTTTTTCTCTTGTGTCAGTTCCCCTAAATTTCATGTCTACCAATCACAGCAGACTCTTCTTTCCAGAACTGCCCACTCTTTAGTTCACACTTTCTTTGGTTAGATTATACCTTTTTTGGTTAGATCACACCTTTAGTAGTTAGTTCACAACTTTTTGTAGGTTAAAATAGATGTACTTCAAATACTGAGTTTACACTTTTTGTAGATTAAAATGAGAAGATCTACTTCAAATACTGAGTTACCACCTTTTGGGGATTAAAATCTAAAAATAGATTATGGATTACAATTCAATCTTCCCAATAAAGGAAGAGCTAAGTATTTTCATTGTTACAATCAGGAGATAGCTAAATCCAATCTTCACAGGAATTAAACAGGTCACAAGGAAGAAAGTCATAGGCCAGAAGATGAATGGGATAGAAGATTCCAGGAAAGAATATTTTGAGATTAGAAGATATAAATGTGTTTTTAAGGAGATAAGAAGGAGTCATTAGAGTGAGAGAGCCTAAAGATGCCTAAGAAAGAAAGGATGCTTACTAAATACAAAGCTCTGAAGGAGCCAAGGGCATTGGTAGAAAACAGTTGGAGTACCTCTTTCTCTGAGAGAGGAAGGAAAGAAAAGAAAAACAGACTAAAATTTTGAGGCTGATTATGCTTGTTACACTGTAGGTGCAAAGTAAATGCTTGTTGATAGATTAAAACAGTAAATAAATAAAACAGAAAGGCATCTTGGGATGTTGGATAGAGAGATAGTCTCTTTCAAGGATGAGTTGAGTTAAAGAATAAACTCTGATACCTATTGGTTGTGTGACCCTAGGCAGCTCATATAACATCTTAGTACTCTAGCCTGCCCTCAAATACAATAAGATTATAAATACAGTTCAGGTGCCTGTGGATCAATAGAAGATGTTTTCTTATGAAGAGTTGAAGAAAGAAACAGTTAGGTTGCTCAGTGGATAGAGTATAAGTCCTGGAGTCAGAAAGACTTGAGTTATGAAGTAACCTCAGACAATTACTAGCTGTGTGAATCTAGGCAAGTATTTTAACCTCTGTTTGCCTCAATCTACTGGAGAAGGAAATGGTAAATAAACCACTCTAGTATCTTTGCCAAGAAAATCCCATGGACCATATTGGGGAGGGGGGTGCGGTAAAATTCACAGAGTTGGATATGACTGAAGAATAATAACATACCAATGGAATCACAGGTCTGAGCAAAACACAAATTAAATTTAAAAAAAGCATAACACTGAGATGGAAGTAATTCTTGAGGATCTTATAAACATCCTGAAAGCCCAGCAGCAGGTTCAGTATGAGGCAGCAGTTGATGAGTCAGAGAGTTCCGTGTGAGAATGCTGTATATATTCCTCTATAACCGGCATTTCTAACAACACTGGAAACATGAAAGTGAGATTTTGTTGTCAATCTCCAATCCTGTTTCCAGGATGTGAAATTACTCTTAGCATAATGTCATGCCATTACTGGCAAGCTCTTTTCCCTTTCAGTTCCAAGAGGGGACAAGGTTTGTGCTATGGAATATGTGAAAATGAGCAGGGAATGAGGTTTTTACTATTTCACTCCCTTTTTAATCAATAATATCCATTGATTAAGTGCTTGCTATGTGCTAGGTATTATGCTAAGCCAAGGAGGTACAAAGAAAGGCAAAAACAAAGTTGCTGCCCTCAAGGAGCTCACATTTCAAATGGGGGAGACAACACACACGTGCACACACACACACATACACACACACACACACACACAAACACACACACACACACACACAAGACAGAAAGATGGACAGTAATCTCAGAGGACCTGGCAGGAGCAGTTCAGGGAGACTGGGAAAGTCTTGTGAAGAATGTGTAATTGATACTATCTTTTTTGTTTGTTTGTTTTAACCCTTATCTTATGTTTTAGAATGGATACTAAATATTAGTTCCAAGACAGAAGAGCCGTAAGGGCTAGCTAGGCAAGTGGGGTTAAGTGAATTGCCCAAGATCACACAGCTAGGAGATGTCTGAGACCAGATTAGAACATAAATCCTCCCAACACCAGGTCTGGTTCTTTATCCACAGAGCCACCTTGCTGTTCTTGGAATTGAATCTTGAAGTAAGCCAAGTTGGTTAAAAGGCAAAGGTAAAGGGGATGAAATATTCTAGGCATGGGAGATAGCTAGGGTAAAGATATAGAATAGATAGAATCTTGTGGATGAGTCCATTGAAGCTGGATTATCTCTCAGTTATATCAGAAGAAAAAAGTAGCGGTCAAAAGACTTATGTTCAAAATCAGTATTGTTGTTTACTGTAGATTTTAAAAATTAATATCCAGTACTCCAAGTATTATATTTATAAGATTTATTAATAATAAAACTTGAAGCAAAAAGGAAAATAAAAGGCTAGAGAAACAGACAGAGTTCACCAGCCTCACGTGTGGAAAAAAAGAGTAGCGAGGGAGGTGTTACCCACAGCTTAAAAACAATAACTTAGACTTCCAGGTAAATATGATGGCAGTCTAGACATGGGACGCTTCTTCTCCTCAGACCCACCAATATAGACTATCAAAAGATCCAAAAAAACATTTTCCTAAGAACGAAGGGACTCTATAGTAGGGCACAGCATTAAAGGTATGTGGGATTTGGGCATTTCCACACTATAAAGGGGTGAAAAAGCTCCCTCCCAAATGTGAGCTGATCTACCCTCCCCCACCTCACCTACAGAGCCAGAGTCAGAGCCAGCATGTGCCAGAATCAGTGAGTGAGTGAGGGGAACCTCTGGAGCAATCAAGGGGCAGCTCTAGGTCTTAGGTGCTGACTAAGACCAACAAGGACCGAACCCTGAGAGCAGTTATACCCAAAACCCTGGTAGGCAGGTGGGGGAGCTCAGACCGTGGGTGCCCCAGGGAAGGTAGAGCAGCTGCAGAGATTTGAGAGCTTGGCTCAGGCAAAATCCTTGCTCCTTAACTCCATACACAGAGAACCTGCCCAGCTCACTCAGATTTCTGACTAAAAAGGGAATATAAATCTTCCACAGTGATGGCTGATTGCGCACAGGAGCCCCAAACTCCTTCCAAGAAAAGTTAAAAAATGGCAGTGACCCTCGAAAATTTTTATGGAGGAAAAACCCAGGCTTCAGAGGATATATAGGAGGAAATTAAAAAAAAACAAAACAAAACAAAACCTTCTAAAAAATGGAAATTGTCCACAAGCTCTAGAAGAATTTAAATTGGAGCTTATCAAAAAGTTGGAAGCTTTCTGGCAAGACAGGTGGGGAATGGTTCAAAAAGAAAATTAAAAAAAAATAGAGCAAAAAATCAAAAAAATTATAGCAGAAAACCAAAAAAAAGAAAAATCATACCTGAAAATCAAATTTAAAGCAGAAAACCAGGCCTTAAGGACCAGAATTGAGCAACTCTAAACCAATGATCTTTCAAAACAGCAAGAATTAATAAAGCAAAGTCAAAAGACTGAAAAAAATAGAAGAAAACATAAAATATCTCACTGACAATGTGACAGATCAGGAAAACAGAGGAAGGAGAGACAATTTGAGAATCATTGGTCTACCTGAAAATCGTGAAATAAACAGAAATATTGACATCATACTACAAGAAATCATCCAAGAAAACTGCCCTGATGTTCTTGAACAAGGGGGCAAAATAGACATAGAAAGAGTTCATAGAACACCCTCTACACTAAATCCCCAAAAGACAACTCCCAGGAATGTGATTGCCAAATTCCAGAGCTTTCAAGCTAAGGAGAAAATTCTACAAGAAGCCAAAAAGAGACAATTCAGATACCAAAGAGCACCAATCAGGATCACACAAAACATGGCAGCTTTCACACTAAAGGACTACAAGGCCTGGAACATGATATTCAGAAAGGCAAGAGAACTGGGTCTTAAACCAAGAACCACCTATCCATCAAAACTGACTATATACTTCCAGGGAAAACTATGGGTATTCAACAAAATAGAAAATTTCCAAGTATTTGTAAAGAAAAGACCAGAACTAAGTGGGAAGTTTGATAACCAAACAAAAAGAGCAAGAGAAACATGAAAAAGTAAATAAGAAAAAGAGGGGAAAGGAGAAAAATGTTCTTTTTTTGTATTCAAACTCTCTTCTTTAAGGGCTACAATTAGATCAAATTATATAAATATATATATATATATATATATATATATATATATATATATATATATATATATATATATATATGGGGAAATGTTATTTGTAACTCTCAAAAACTGTATTCATTATAATAGTAATTAGAAGTAATTAGACGAATCACTCATAGGAAAATATTGGGGCATTAAGGGCTATAAGACGATATGCAAAAAAAAAAAAGAATGGGGGGAATCGAAGAGGGTACCAAGAGATACTTGAAGAAATAAAATAAATAGAATAATATTTTTCACACAAAGATACAAATGGGAAGGGGAGGGGAAGAATACTCTCATAAGAAGGAGAAAAAGAGAATGATAATAGATAATACTTAAACCTTACTTTCAGGGAAATCAACTCTGAGAGGGAAGAGCATCTAGATCCATTGGGATCTTGAATTCAATCTTATCCAACAGGATAAGGGAGAAGGTAAAACTGGGTAGGGGGGTGGGAGTACAAAAAGGGAGGGAAGGAGAGGGGGGAGGGAACTTAATAGACCCTAAAAAAAAAACAAGAAGGGAACAAAAAAGGAGGGACCAGAAAGGGAATTATATCAAGGGAGGGGATAAGGGGGATTGATTAGAGGGGTTGGTTTAAAAGGATATAGCAAATGAAGAAAGGACAGCACTAGGAGAGGATATAAAAATGCTAGGGAATTTACAATTGACAATCATAACTTTGAACATGAATGGGATGAACTCACCCATAAAATAGGAAAGTGGATTAGAATCTAAAACCCCTACCATGTGTTGTCTACAAGAAACATACATGAGGCGGGTAGATACTCACAAGGTCAGAATTAAAGGTTGGAGCAAGACCTAATGGGCCTCAACTGATAGAAAGAAGGCAGGAGTTGCAATCATGATATCTGACAAAGCCAAAATAAAAATAGACCTGATTAGAAGGGATAGGGAAGGTAAATACATCCTGATAAAAGGGAGTATAGACAATGAGGAAATATCACTAATTGACATGTATGCACCAAATGGTATAGAAACCAAATTTCTAATGGAAAAACTAGTAGAATTGAAGGAGGAAATATATAGTAAAACTATACTAGTGAGAGACCTGAACCTACCACTATCAAATTATATAAATCAAATAAAAAATGAATAAGAAAGACGTAAAAGAGGTGAATTAAATCTTAGAAAAATTAGAGTTAATAGATAGATGGAGAAAATAAAATAAAAAAAATAAATAGGGACAAAAAGGAATACACCTTCTCTTCAGCAGCACTTGGCACATTCACAAAGATTGACCATATGCTAGGTCATAAAAACATGGCATACAAATGCAGAAAAGCAGAAATAATAAATGCAACCTTTTCAGATCATAAGATCAATAAAAATAATGATCAGTAAGGGTACGTGGAGAGCCAAATAAAAAAATCAATAGGAAATTAAACAATATGATTCTCCAAAACTGGTTAGTTAGAGAACAATCAGAGAAACAATGAATAATTTCATTGAAGAAAATGACAATGATGAGACATCCTTTCAAACTCTATGGGATGCAGCCAAAGAAGTATTCAGGGGAAAATTTATATCCTTAAGTTCATATATTAACTAATTAGAGAGGGTAGAGGTCAATGATTTGGACATGCAAATCAAAAAACTTGCAAGCAAACAAATTAAAAATCACCAGAAGAAAACCTAATTAGAGATCCTAAAAATTAAGGGAGAAATTAATAAAGTTGAAAGTGACAGAACTATTGAAGTAATAAATAAGACTAGAAGCTGGTTTTTTGAAAAAAAAAAGACAAAGTACTGGTCAATCTAATAAAAAAAGGAAAGAAGAAAATCAAATTAACAGTATCATAGATGAAAAGGGAGAACTCACCTCCAATGAAGAGGAAATTAAGGCAATCATTAAAAAATATTTTGCCTAATTATATGGCAATAAACAGGACAATCTAGTTTATATGGATCAATATTTACAAAAATATAAATTGCCTATATTAACAGAAGAAGAAATAGAATTCTTAAATAATCCCATATCAGAAAAGTAAATTGAACAGGCCATCAAAGAACTCCCTAAGAAAAAATCCCCAGGGCCTGATGGATTCACAAGTGAATTCTATCAAACATTCAAAGAACAGCTAATCCCAATAGCATACAAACTATTTGACATAATAAGCAAAGAGGGAGTTATACCAAATTCCTTTTATGACATAAACATGGTACTGATTCCAAAGCTAGGCAGGTCAAAAATGGAGAATGAAAACTACAGACTAATCTCCTTAATGAACATAGATGGAAAAATCTTAAATAGGATGCTAGCAAAAAGACTCCAGCAAGTCATCACGAGGGTTATTCACTATGATCAGGTGGGATTTACACCAGGAATGCAAGGATGATTCAATATTAGGAAAACTATCCACATAATTGACCATATCAACAAGGAAACCAACAAATATGACATGATTATCTCAATAGATGCAGAAAAAGCCTTTGACAAAATATAACACTCACTCCTATAAAGAACACTAGAAATCATAGGAAAATAAGGGTCTTTCCTAAAAATAATAAACAATATCTATCTAAAACCATCAGCAAACATCATCTGCAATGGGTATAAACTAGATACATTCCCAATAAGATCAGGAGTGAAACACAGATGCCCATTATCACCTCTATTATTTAACATTGTATTATAAACATTAGCAGTAGCAATTAGAGAAGAAAAAGAAGTCGAAGGTATTAAAATTGACAATGAAGAGACCAAGCTATCACTCTTTGCAGATGATATGATGGTCTACTTAAAGAATCCTAAAGAATCAACTAAAAAGCTACTGAAAATAATCAACAACTTTAGCAATTACAGGATACAAAATAACCACATAAGTCATCAGCATTTCTATTTATCTCCAAAACATTTCAGCAGCAGAAAGAGAAATTCCATTCAAAATCACCCTAGGCAATATTAAATACTTAGGAATCTATCTCCTGGGACAAACACAAGAACTATATGAACACAACTACAAAACAATTTCCACACAACTAAAATTAGATCTAAGCAATTGGAAAAACATTAACTGCTCATGGGTTGGACGAGCTAGCATAATCAAAATGACCATCCTACCCAAACTTATCTATTTAGTGCCATACCCATTGAACTTCCAAAAATTAGTTTTTACTGAATTAGAAAAAACAATAACAAAGTTCATTTGGAAGAACAAAAGATCAAGGATATCCAGGGAAATAATGAAAAAAATACAAAGGAAGGTGGCCTTACAGTATGCAAAGGATAATTTTAACTTATGACTTGAAATCTAAATAATTGGTCACCAGGGAAAATTCTCAAATAATAAAATACCCAAGTCAACTGGGAATTATGGTGATATTAATTAATATAGAGAGAAGGAATTAAGGAAGAGAGAGAGAGAGAGAGAGAGAGAGAGAGAGAGAGAGAGAGAGAGAGAGAGAGAGAGAGAGAGAGAGAGAGAGAGAATTAATTTAAACTGCTCTGGCTCAGGCTGAGCCAGGCAGTATTTAAAGGCCTTGGCCAAAGTGGCCTCCCTGAGCCTAAGGGAAATGGAGTCAATCTTATCACTCACCAGGAGACTGTCTCCAAGGAAGCTGTCTGAGTGAGATCCTCCAGGCTGAGTTCCAGTCCTGAACTGAACTCAATCCTTGAATCCAATTGTACTCAAAACTGAATTCAATTGCCTGAACTGACTTTTTTAGCTTCCTTTTAAAGAAATTTTCTCTTATGTCACCTCCTCTAAATTTTCACATCTACCAATCACAGTAGACACTTTTTCCAGGACTGCCTGTTCTTTAGTTCTCACCTTCTCTGGTTAGATTATATCTTCTGAGGAACTTCACACTTCTTTGTTAAGCTTACCTTTTGTGAGTTACTTGACCTTTTTTTCATTAATTGAACCTTTATAGTTACTTAACACCCTTTTGTATTAGATCTAAAAATAGATTTAGCTTAAGTTTTAGCTTCACTATAAGATATGAGTTAAGTACCTTCATTGTTCAATCAGGAGTTTACAACTTTATCTTCCCCTATAGTATGTCTAATTAGGGTGGAGTAATTTTCAAGTTCATAAGTACCAGATCTCAAACTATACAATAAAGAAATGGTCATCAAAACAATTTGGTACTGGCTAAGAGACAGAAAGGAGGATCAGTGGAATAGACTTGGGGTTAGTGACCTTAGCAAGACAGTCTATGACAAGCCCAAAGATCCCAGCTTTTGGGACAAAAATCCACTATTTCATAAAACCTGCTGGGAAAATTGGAAGACAGTGTGGGAGAGATTAGGCTTGGATCAACAGCTCACACCCTACACCAAGATAAACTCAGAATGGTTGAATGACTTGAACAAAAAGAAGGAAACTATAAGTAAATTATGTAAACACTGAATAGTATACATGTCAGACCTGTGGGAAGGGAAAAATTTTAAAACCAAGCAAGACTTAGAAAGAGTCATGAAATATAAAATCAATAATTTTGATTACATCAAATTTAAAAGTTTTTATACATCAAAATCAATGTAACCAAAATCAGAAGGGAAATAAACTGGGAAACAATCTTCATAACAAAAACCTCTGACAAAGGTCTAATTACTCTAATTTACAAAGAGCTAAATCAATTGTACAAAAAATCAAGCCATTCTCCAACTGAAAAATGGGCAAGGGACATGAATAGGCAATTTTCAGTCAAAGAAATCAAAACCATTAATAAGCACATGAAAGAGTGTTCTAAATCTCTTATAATCAGAGAGATGCAAATCAAAACAACTCTGAGGTATCACCTCACACCTAGCAGATTGGCTAACATGATAGCAATGGAATGTAATGAATGCTGGAGGGGATGTGGCAAAGTAGGGACATTAATTCATTGCTGGTGGAGTTGTGAATTGATCCAACCACTCTGGAGGGCAATTTGGAACTATGCCCAAAGGGCACTAAAAGACTGTCTGCCCTTTGATTCAGCCATAGCATTGCTGGGTTTGTACCCCAAAGAGATAATAAGGAAAAATACATGTACAAGAGTATTCATAGTTGCGCTCTTTGTGGTGGCAAAAAATTGGAAAAAAAGAGGATGCCCTCCAATTGGGGAATGGCTGAACAAATGTGGTATCTGTTGGTGATGGAATACTATTGTGCTCAAAGGAATAAAAAAGTGGAGGAATTCCATGGGAACTAGAACAACCTCCAGGAGGTGATGCAGAGTGAAAGGATCAGAACCAGGAGAACATTATATACAGAGATGGATACACTGTGGCACAATCACATGTAATGGACTTCTCCATTAGTGGCAATGCAGTGACCCTGAACAACCTGGAGGAATGTATGAGAAAGAACACTATCCACATTCAGAGTAACAACTGTGGGAGTAAAAATACCAAAGAAAAAACAACTGCTTGATTGCATGGATTGAAGATGATAAGATTGGGGATGTAGACTTTGAATGAACATCCTAGTGCAAACACGAACAATATGGAAATGGATTCTGATCAAAGACACATGTAATACCCAGTGGAATTGTGCATCAGCTACTGGAGGCGGGGGAGAGGAGGGAGGAATAGAAAATGATATTTGTAACCAGGGAATAATGTTCAAAATTGACCAAATTAAAAAAAATAACTTAACAAAGCTAAAGTGAATGAAGGGAAAAAGATTCTCGGGACAAGAATTCTGGGAGATGGAGACCAAATTTTTCTAATTATACATTACCTAATTGGATAACCTTTAGGAAGTCATTTAACTTCCCTGGGAAGTTATTGGACTATTTGAAGGTCCTTTCTAGTTTTATGATCTATAATTCTATTCTATGAGCAGAGTTTCTTATACTTGACCTTAAGTTGGATTATCATGGTATCAGATATATGAATGGGAAAATATCCCTGAATTGTTTCAGCAACCACAGATTTGCTTTCTTGGCCTATTAACTCTCTTTGCTAGGAAGACACCAAGCATAGCATTACCATTTAAAACATCACAGATCACCTGAAGCAATACCAGAATATGCCAGCAATTAAGACAATCCTCAGGCATAAAAGTAACTTTTGTGTGTCAGAAGAGGAAGCTTCAGATTATGTGAAGGAAAATCTCTCCATCCTGAGGCATCCCAACAATGGATGTTATAGAGTAGTGTCATATCTAATGACCCTGCATCTCTAGTGTAAACCAACACCATCACCATGGAGGGAGGAGCTAAGGGAATTTTAAAATGTGATTGCAGGAAGGAGAGGGGCTCTTCACTTCTGCAATTAAGATATGGAAGCCTGCTGCTGCTGTGGTAGGTATAAGGCCTTAGCCAGCCAAATGAAGAATTTATTCTATTCAGGCTAATCTTTCCTTAAGGGATTATAGATATCTTCTTTACTCTTTCTCTCATTTTATTAATAATTGCCTATAACTCTGGTCAGACCCCTTTTTATTTGCAACAAGATGATGGCAGAAAAGACATAATCCAAAAGTTAACCAGTAAATTATGGAGAGACCATGGGGCATAAATATCCAAGAGGTGGAGAAGAACTTGTTCCCCTAAGGGAATCTTCAGGAAGCCAGAAAATAGAGGGGGCCTAGTAGGTCAACATGGAACTAAATCTGCTCCTCAAAAGTTGTCTTTTTATTCCACAAATGTGCTAAATCTGCCCAAAGATAACAGTTGCCTTACATACACTGGGGTGTATAGATGTATTCAGGGAGGACCAGCTCTTCTGTGTGAGGGCTTGTAGAGCTCTTTTCAAGGTTGCTAATTTATATTTGGTATTTGTTTTTCACCAAACTCTCACCTGTGGTTCCAAGAAACCATAGTATGTACAGAGGCCACACCCCTGTAAAAATCACCTTAGCAGACAAGGTGAACCAGATTGAGAATAACCAACAAGTCTCAAACCCATCAGTGAGTTAGGGGGATGTCTACCTTGAACACTAAATACATGAAGACTTTCCTCAAGGGAATGGACAAATAAATGAGAGCGATTTATTCCAATGGCCATGAAGGGGTCTGTAGCAGGCTCTTTGGAGCATTTAGAGGTTAATCAGACATCAGAGATGCCAATGTCATTGACTGCCTCCCAGGTCATTGCCAGGCATCTTGACTTTTGTCCTGCCACTGATGAGAGCCTGGTGACTTTGATAACTGCCTCACTTAAATAAAATTCAGGAGCAAATCAAGACACCTTGGAATGCCACTGGTTGGTCTTCTTCACAAAGAACCAGCAACAATAACAATCAACCTAATAGCAGTAGCAGTGTATGTCCAGGTTTTGGTGTTAAAGAGGTGAGGCTTAATTTTCTCTATTGCCACTTAGTTCTGTGATCTTAGGCAAGTTCTTTATCATCTCTGTGTCTTGGTTTCCTTTCTTGTCTTTCTTTTCCCCATTTTTATCCCCAGCTCTTAGCACAGTTTCTGGTACCTAACAGATGTTTAATAAATGTTTATTGATTGACTGACTAAATATTCTCTGAGTAGAAGCTTTACTTCTGTGATCTTTCTGCTTTAATTATCCTACGTTAGTGTCAGCTAGCCATTAATAATGATGGTGATAGGTCCCAGGCTCTGCTTGCTCCCTCCAGCTATTATGCTAATACTTTCAAAAGGTTTGGCTTGTTTCCTTCTCCAGGAGATATCTAAGGGAGAAATTATAGAGCTAACCAAAGCAGTAAGAGAGAGTGTGAGGATCAACACAGTACCATGTAAAAAGTCATCTGGGAAATCAATATTCTAGGCTGTCCACTCACTAGCTGTATAATCTGACCCAATCCCCTTTTGCTGCTGGTCTCAGATTGATCATCTGTAACATGAGAGAATGAGTCTACATGACATCCATCTAATGTAACTTTGGGTTCTCAAATTTTCTGAAAACCAAATGAGATTGAAAAAGAAAACAATAATTTGCAATCATGGGAGTTTTTTTTAAACCCATAACTATTACTGGGCCATATCATGCATTTGCCTTTTAGGTTTTTGATTTAACAGGGACTCAATGAAAATGAAAATTCAAACTTCAGAATTTACTCTGCCCCATCCCCTGCCCCTGCAGTGCTTCAGGCACATAAAGAAAAGGCAAAAGTGAATTAAAATAGTATAAAAATGAGTGATCTTCTCAGTGTCTGCACAGTTGGGGCTCACTGACTTGGTTGATGTAGTGAATTTAATAAAGCTGAATATAATATAAGAAGTTAGCAAGTAGAAATGATTTATTAATTCATGAAGCCAATACAATGACAATTTCTAATTATCTGTGTAGAACTTACCTACCCTCTTCGCTGCTAGACTAAGTGACCCTATGAAATTGATTCCATTTATATGAGGACCCCCAAAAGGAAACTGTGCAGTTTGATGATGCATTTTGCTAACAGATGTAATTATAAGATGGTCAGATCTCTATTTTGCTTTGTGAGGTGTAGACTTACAAAGGGAGGTGGTTGAATGACCAAACATTTGTGACTCTAAAGAATCATTTCCTGCATATTGACCCAAGGCAAATTTAATAGATTCTAGAGGCAGCTAATGATGTTTAAAGACCACAGTATAGGAACTTGAAGGGACCATAGAGAGCTCTTAGTCAGCCAGAGAAAAACGCATTTATTAAGCACCAATTGAGTGTAAAAGATATCCCCTTCTCTCAGGGAGCTCACAGTTTAATGAAGAGACAACAATGTAAATAATTATGCACAAATAAACTACATACTGGATAAATTTGGGATATTCCACAAGGTGGTCAGTGCAACAGAGTACGTGTGGGTAAGGAAAGATGTTAGATTAGAAAGGGTTCCATTATGAATACCAAATAAAAGACTTTATATTTGATTGGAGTCTCTCATAACATTAAAATGACTTTCTCCTTTTGCACTGGGATGAAATTCCTTAAGGATAATAGAATTTCAAAGCAGAAAAGGACCTATTCCAACCTGTTTGTTTTTATGAAAATTGCTTAGATTTATATAACACTTTAAAAAGTGCTTAAAACATAGCTAATTTGAACCTAAAGAAGTAGTGTGGGATAATAGTTAGAGATCTGTCCTATGGAACAGAAAGACCTGAGTTCTAGTTCTTGCTTTCACAGACACATTCTCTATGGGTAAGTCACTTGATTCTTCAGTTTATAGCCTTAGGGAACTACATAACTCCCTAAAGCTATATATTGAAGGTAACTAAGTGACTCAGGGAACAGAGAGCTGGCCCTAGAAATTCTGAGTTCAAATCCTATTCTGACATTCACTAGTTGTGTGATCCTGGGTAAATCACTTAAATTCTCTATTCCTCATCTGTATAATAAGGATAATAACTGCACCGACCTTGTAGGCTTGTTGTGAGGATCAACTAAGATAAAATTTGATCTCAGTAAAGTGCCTAGCACATAGAAGGTACGATATAAATGCTCATTTCATCTTTTCCATCCCAGTTGGAAATGATGGAAGAGGGTGGGAATTTTTCTTTAAACTTTTTTTTACAAGTCAATACCTTGTTTAATAGTCTGACATTTTGTGATCCATGTTCTCTTCCTCCTTCTTATATGATTTGTCTTCTTTCACAATGTAACAAACATGGAAATATGTATTGTATATAACACATGTAAAATTTATATCACATTACCTGCCATCTCCAGGAGGCAGGGAGGGGTGAGTAGGAGGGAGAAAACATGGATTACAAAATGTCAGACTATTAAACAATGGAAGAAATAGAGTGAAGAATGGTATGCTTCGATCCGCATTCAGATTTTGTCACTTCCTTCTGTGATGATGGATGGCCCCTTTCATTATGAATCCCTTGGAGTTGTCTAGCATCCTTGCATTACTGATAATAGGTAAATTATTCCCAGGTGATCATGATACATTATTGCTATAAGTGTGTACAATGTTCTCCTGGTTCTGCTCACCTCTCTTTGCATCACTTCATTAAGTCTTGGCAGGTTTTTTTGTGAACATCTTGTTCATCATTTCTCATGGCACAATAATAGTATTCCATTACAGTTCAGTCATCACCTAATTGAGGGATATTCCTTCAGTTTCCCGTTCTTTGCCACTAAATATTTTTGTAAAAGTAGGTCCTTTTTGCTTATTTTTGATCTCTTTGGGACACAGACCTGGGATTTTTTTCAACCAAAATAATCATAGGTACAATTTCTAACTACTGGATCCTCATACACCAAAGCAGTGAGGTAACGATTATTGTTATTCCCATTTCAGGGATAAGGAAATTGAATCTAAGATAGGTTAAGTGATTTGTCTAGGGTCACACAGCTAGTTAGTGTTTAAAGTAAATACAAATCCTTAGGCAGCTAGGTGGTACAATGAATAGAACTCTTCTAGGCCTTGAATCTGTCAGACCAGAGCTCAAATCCACACTTAATCTTTTACTGGCAAATCTCTGGTTTCTCTGTCTGTAAATTGGGAAGAATGATAGTATAATACTCCCAGGATTGTGAGGATCAAATGAAATAAAATCATAAAGCACTTAGCATAATGTCTAGAACTTAGAAAGCATTTAGCAAATGCTTATTCTCTTCCCACCTTTCCCCCATTTCCTTTCCCTACTACCTACCCAACTTCCAGTCTTCTGCCACAGGATCCAGTAACCACTTCACTGAAACCCAACTCTCACTTTCTTCTCCATAGCATGGCTACTCTTATGTTGGTCTTCAAGGCTGGCACCACTTGACTCTTGAAGGGAGATAGTAGAACAAGCAGGCTTCATTTGTCAACTGGTGCTAAAAGACCACTGATCAGGAATAAGGGTCCGTGGATCAATATTGGATGTATTGCTGGGGATAGGACAAACATCTGTGCATCTACCTTCCTATTGCCCAAAACTTGCCCTCATCACAGGACTGAAAGTTCAAGAACACTTTTGACTTTCTCATAAAGAAATAGAAAATTGTTTTCACTATAAAGTTTCCTCAATAAAATGCACCCAAACTTAATATCGGGGATGTGCTGGAGTCAACTTAAACTGGCTCTAAAGAGCCAACTGTTAAATTTTTAGCATGAGAATTTTCAATTCAGGAGTTGGCAAAAATAATACCATTCCCTAAGATGCTTCATTAAGTGGAAGCAGTACCCCCTTTATGTACAACAATGCCTCTCCTCACTTTTAATTGGACTAGTTTGACCCTAGTTGGGCTTAGGCAACTTAAATCCTTTTCTACAGAAATTTGAAGGCAGAAGATTCTTCTTAGTCAATGTCTTACAAAGGATGAAAATACAGTCCTATGTGGTTTGAAATGGACTGAGTTCTAATTTTCTCCTTAAATTGATTCTGACATCTTCTCATTGTATAATCTCCCTTCCAGCAATGGTATCATTTGGGAGACAGGTTGAGCAGTTGATCTTCCACTTTGGGGATGGGGTTGGAATTAATCTATTCAGTTTGAGACTTTATCTTGGGGCTGAGACATCCTCATTGGTGAATAAGTGAAAATTCATCTGACAAACTATATCTAGGTGGCTTCCCACCAAGTTTAAAATCCTATCCAGCCACCTACCAGGTCATTAGAACTTACCTGGCACAGTAACATGCCATGTGCTATCTTCCTGCATCACTCTTCCATCTTTCCCCTACCCCACTTTTTACTCTTTACCTTTGTTGTGGAAAGAACAATCAACTCAATATTACTTTAGCTACTCAGAGAGTGAGATCATTTTCTAAACTTAGGATCCATTCACAAGCACTGTGACTACTTCTCTGCCCTCCATTCTCCTATCAATTTATTCCTCTAAATTCCTAAATTTCTTACTAAACTTCATTTTTGTATTCATATTCCTCATGCTTAAGATAGCCTTGGCACCTACTAGATACTTAATAAATGATCATTCGTTCAAGTTATGAAGAAATTCAAGAGTGAATATTTTTTATGATTTTTTTATTTAAAATATTTTTATTGTGTAGGACATTGTTAAAAATTATCATAACATTTTGCTGATAGTTTTCTATGGTATAGCATCATGAATAGGAATTGGTTTGGTTATGTAGAGGGAGTAAGAGATGATCAGGCCCTCCTCTGATATTCACATTATGTCACTTGCTTGTTAAACCCAAGGACCCTACTCATTGAGTGAAGAATTAACTGTTTAATAAGATCTTTTGGGAAAGGCAATTTGGCAGAAATTCAATAATTCATACCCAACACCAAGATAAGTACAAAATGGATAGACATGACCTAGACATAAAAGGTCACATCATAAAAAATTACAGGAGCAAGGAAGAAATGATTTTTTTTTAGATCTATCAATGGGGAAGAGTTTATGAATAATCAACTAACAGGATCACATAGATTAAAACAGACCATTTTGATTATATAAAATTAAAAAGGTTTTGTACAAATAGATCTAATATAGCAAAATTAGAATATAAATAGGGAACTTAAGGAAAAGTCTTTGCAACAAATTTTTCTTATAAATGCCTTATTTCCATGACATATATATATATATAACTGATTAATTTTTGATATTAAGAATAATTTTCAATAGGTAATAATAAATGGATAAGAATAGGCAATTTTCAAAGGAAGAAATATAAAGTATGAATAATAATTTGAAAAAGTTCTCAAAATCAATAATAATTAGAGAAAGAAAAATTAAAGTATCTTGGAGATTCTACCTTACACACATAAGACTGGCAAAGATGACATTTGAGGAAAATAATAAATACTGGAGAGTCTATGGGAAAAGAGGTATAGCAGACACTGTTGGTAGAGTTGTGAATTGATACAGGCATTCAGGAAAGCAATTTTAAACTATGTTCAAAAAGCTACCAATGTGTGTACACCATTCGATCTAGATATACTACTACCAGGCTTATAAGCCTTAAACAAATCAAAAGAATCAATATGTACAAAAATAGTAATTGAAGCTCTTTTCATTTTAGTCACAAATTGACAATTAATGTAGTGTTCTCCTATCATGAAAAAGCTAAACAGGTTGCTGTATATGAATAGAATGGAATGTTATTGTGCCAAAAGAAATGACAAAATGAAGAATTTCAGGAGAAACTTGGAAGACTTTTAGGAACTGATGAAAAGCAAAGTAAGCAGAACTAGAGAACAATTCATACAATTATAGCAGTATTATAAGAAAAAAACATTTAAAAAATTTGGCCCTTCTTGATAAATACAATGACAAACCATGAGCCCAAAAGAACAAAGATGAAATATGTCACTGATTATGTCAGAGTTGACAGAAAGATACATTTTTGAACATGGCTAATATGGGAACTAGTTTTGCTAGGTAATTTTGCCTGACAGACAGGTATTAAAGGATTTATTTTTCTGATTTATTTTTAAATTTACTCAGAGAGAAAGGATTTCAGATTGGAAATTTAGATTACTTTTCAAAAATTGTTACTTCAATAATCAGAAATGGTAAGCCAAAATCAAATAATGAGAGAAAGAGAGAGAGAGAGAGAGAGAGAGAGAGAGAGAGAGAGAGAGAGAGAGAGAGAGAGAGAGAGAGAGAGAGAGAGGGCATAGAACAGTCAATGGGCTCCACTGGTATCTAAATTATGTTGAGATCTAGAGGAAGACTCCCAGCATTTTGGATGGACCCTCTATGGAGGGTTTCTGAAAATATATGAACAAGATTTTCACATGATAAAATGAATGAGTTCTATTTTGTACTTTTAGTGAGAGAACCCACAATGGTGAGATGACAAATATATGGAAGTATTAAAGAAGTCCAATAAGTAAAGTGCTGGACTTGAAGTAAAGAAGAGTTCAAATCCCATCTTTATCACAAATAATTCTAACTTTGGGCAGTACTTCACCTAACTTCCCCAAACCTCATTCTCCTCATCTTTAAAACAGATAATGTCCATAATACTTAACTTATGGGGTTATTGTGAAAAATTAAAGCTTGAATGAAATAATGTATAGAAAGCAGTTGGCAAACCATAAAAGACTATGTAAATGCCAATTTTATGTGTGTATGCATATCATGTCAAATTATATGCCATACAAACCCACAGCATCTACCTTTCAAAACAGACAATTTCCCACCCTTTGGCTCATTAGACCTCATGAACCCTAAGAACAAAGGGTTACACATTCACCCTTCCCAACCCAGTTGTTTTCCATCATGTGGACACATGGTCAAAGGAGTCTGAAGCAACTTCAGAATTTTCTTTGCTACTGTCAGGCTGTTTTTCCATCCTTGTGCAAATGTTTTTCTCAGAGTTTCTTAGGCAGAAATGTTGCCCATCACTCAGCTCTTCATCTTGCTTATAAAAAGCTCTGTGTCATTTCATCTGTTCTCTTTCATAATTTGGCCATCTTCTTTGCCAACCTCATGGGCAGTCTTGAGGCATGTGTATGAATGCACAGTACTCTGATGGTCACAGTGTCACTTCTCAAAAGAGTCTGTAAAACAGATGGAACATGAATGGATGGAGAGAAGACCCAATATCCAATTTCCAAAAGAAAAACACCACAAAGAACAACAGTTCCTATTAAAAACAGAGAACCTTTGTAGCATGCCCATGGAAGTCTGACAGTTGACTAAAGCTGTATTTCTTTCTGTCCAAGTAAAGCAACAGGAAAGTCAGATAGACAGTTACCTCTGGACAGCAGCAGGGTCTTATGCAGAAAGAAGACTATTAGAAGAGACTGAGATCCAAGAGAGAGTAATGCACCATTTTCACTTCCAGGCCTGTTTCCCCTCAATAGTTTTGGATCTGTGAAAATTGAATGAAAGTGAGGCAGTGAGTGGTCCAAGGAAAGCCTCTTGGAAATTGTGGTTCAACTATGGTTGTCAACCTAAAGGTTATCTTTATTGTTCAGTGGGAGGACCTGAGTTCAAATCCAGTCTCAGATACTTACTAGTGTAATGGAGGGAGAGAAATGGAGTCTCCCACCACTGAATTCAGAACCAGAATGTGGTATAGATGGAATGAAGCCAATAGGTAGAGAGAAAGGATTTCCCTCTCTCTTTCCCTAGTAAACCCCACTCTGGTTGCCTTTAGAATCACAGATTATTGTTCCCTCAGAGACTTGGTTGAAATAAAATACAAGACACACAGGTTCTCCCTGAGGAGAGAAGTGTAACTCCTCCGCCCCTAAACTCCAAGTCTCCCTTCTTGGATACTATGTTTCTATGTAACTTAAATACTTTGTTCTTCATGTCTCATATAATTTTGTAATTCCCTTTCCATCTCCTGTATATCTGTTTGTTTTGAATTCTTATTTCCTCCCTCTTTCTCTACAGACTTTAATTCTCCCATCATCATTTGTTCTAATTTCCTCCCTGTTATGATATTCCCAGTTTTCCTTCCCTGCACCCTCTGTCCATCTAATCTTGTGTTCTTCTTGAGTATTGGGGGTTTCCTTTTGCAAGGACCTCCAAATATTTGAGTTTCTCTCCCTGGATAATCAGGTGTTGCATGGTCTTGAGATTGGGAGTTGCCTCTTCTTTGAGTTTGCAATGATCACCACATTTGTGTTTACATGTATCATGGTATGCCTGCTGTCTTCCATAGGTATTGTACCCTCTATTCTGTGTAGCCCTGTTTTGATATTGTAAGCCTCTGTTGTAACCTTGCTCATATTTTGACTTCATGGGACAGAATCTGGCTATGTGTCCCACTCTTTGGCATAAAAAGCATTTTCTGTTATTTCTTTGCCCCCTTGCTTGATATTGTGGTCTTTGACATGAGAAGGTCCTGATGGTAGCAAGATTTCTGACCTCCTCTATATTTCTGCCTAAGGGATTATTTAGTCTCTTCTAGTTTTTGCTTCAATTCTTTCTTTTCTTTCGGCTGCTCTGTATGGGTTTCATGCAAATATGTGGCAGAATCTCTCAGGTCATGGATACTTAATGCTTCATAATTCAGATAAAAGTGTTTGAAGAAATGCTTGAGGTGTTGGACACACATCCTTTTAAAAATTGCCTCTTTACATGGGTGATGACTTCGTGGCTATCCTGAATGTAGCCCAATATAGCCTCAGCAATTTCCATCAATCTGTTGATGTAGACATAAGGATGCTCTGACTGCTCTTACCTCAGTCTATCAAATTTTCCTCAAGCATTTGGTCTATTGCAAAAACTTTTGATTCCTTCCAGTAAAACTTCCCATGCTTTTCTTAAATAAGTCAAATTTGAAGGTCTAGAAAAATCCAGATCTTCAAAATATTCTGGCCAGCTCGTTAGGTTCTCATCCTCTTTCATTCTCTTAATAAATTATGCATGTTCCTGGGGGATAAATAGTTCTGAGAGTAGGATTTCTACATCTTAGAAATAAGGGTCATATAATTTAAGTGCTCTTTTCAACTCCCTCAAACATTTGAATGGTTTGGCACAAAATTTTGGCATTCTCCATTTTTTAGGGAATCCAAGTCCTGAATGCTGAAAGACTTATGCACCTTCATATGGAGAACACAGAGTCTGGGATAACTTTGGCATAATCCCCGACTTCTTCAGGCTCAGCGTTTGCCTGTTTGTCCACCGTTATTTTCTAAGTGCACACCCCCATGGTTAGAGTTGTTGTAATAGGTGTCTCAGTGTCCTTGCATTCGTTTTTGTCATTATCAGCATCCTTAGTATCCTCTCCTGTAACTAGCTCCTTTCCCTTCTCAAGTTTCTCATTCTTTTTCATTGTGATTTCTCCATCTCAACCCTCAATCATTCTAAATCAAAATACAAGAACATGACAGACATTCATACACATAAAGCAAACAAGATGAACTTCATAAAAAGTTTTATTCACACTCACACAATCTGAATCACTCTTACACACACTCACACAACAGCAACTACTCTTACTCACATGCATGCTCCTATATAAAGAAAAATCTACAATCAAGGTGAGACGACAGTCAAAACAGGGTTGGCTGCACAGAAGAAGAGAGCAGGACCTGAGATATCTTCCAGAAAACACCACAGACTACAAAAGGACATAAAGAACACAGGAAAGAACTGTTACCCAAGAACTATATAGAAAAAAGAACTTCTATAAAGCATGTAACGTAAGATGAATCACCATATGCATTAACATCACATTAGAAATGCACACACATAAATACAAGCCCTGGAAAAGAAGAAAGAAAAATAGAATCAATAGGCAAGATGTGAAGAGGAGAAACTGGTAAGTGTGTGAGTATATGTAGCCAACAGTACATATTTAGAACACAAACAGAATGACAAACTGATTTCTGTGAATAAGGTTCCTGCAGGACTCAAACAAGCAGAACGGCAATACCTTTCTGTCTGGTTGACTCCAAAGCAGAACTTATGTATATATGTAATATGTATCATATGTTATAATTGCACTGCAAGCATATGTGTACATAATGTGAATTCACTATCATACTAACAAACTAACAGCAAAGGAATGAACTAACAGAATAAATTAGGGTCAGAAATAGTTAGGGTGGTCAAGGGAAGTTTAAATAACTCAGAGAGTTAGATATAGGGAAAGGATAAACTAACCTTAAAATATACATGTAAAAATCTTATAGAGTTATATAATTGTGATAGCTAAAACTTTAAGTAAGTATTAGCTATGTAAGGAGTTTGGAAAAAAATTTATGTTAGTTAAAATTTTATAAGACATTATTATTAGAGAGTTTACAAAGATTGATGTATATTGTTTAGATATATTGTTAATCCCAAAACCAGAATTATTTAATTGTATCAAACCGTTGTACCCACACACTGTGACAAGGAAATCACTTTTAAAAGACTGATATATATTAATTTAAGGTCGCCAAGGAATTCAGCTATGTAATTCCTAAATGAAAACTCAAGTCAGCCGTCAACCTTTTATGGAGTTTTAATTACAAACAGGAGGAAGAAAGGAATTAGAGATAGAGAGATAGAGGTAGAGGGGAAGGGGAGAGAAGGGAATAGGGCTTAAATACCCCTTCTGTTTAGGCTGGGCCAAAAGGCCCAAGCCCTTAGATAGCTGGGGCAAAGAAAGGAGATCAGTCCCTATTACTCACGTGACCAAAATGGAGTAACAGTCTCAGAGCCCCCATCTTCAGCTTCCTTCAGAGCAAGCTTCTCCGAGCACACTGCAACCACTCCGACAAACTCCTAAAACACCCCCCTGAGTCTCCAGACCCCTCTCTCTTTAAGGAAACCATCCAAGTTGCCTCCCCTCAGTTCTCACATCTACCAATCACTGTCCATCAATTTCCCTGTGCCAATGGAGGCTCTAGCTTAACCCAGGACCGCCCAGAGGTCTCTGGCTTTGCACATGTCTGTTGAAGGTCATATTTTCAAATAATTAAATATTTGATCCTTTGCTACAGCCCTTCCTAAATCCTGTTAACCTGAGTAGGGTAGAGATTGGAATAATTAAATTTTGATCTATGCTGCAGCCCTTCCTCAATCCTGTTAGGACTGAGTAGGGTGGAGATTGATTCCAAGTATCTCCATTGTATCGATTCTAAAATCAATCATGACTCAAAGAAATTCCTGTTCTATGCTTAAGCATAGGTCAAAGTCCTTTCCATTGTTCAGCAAAAGGTTTCTGTCCTAAAGTAATCTTAAGAAGGGAGGAGGGGGAAACTCTCATGCCAAAGGGGTTCACATTCCAATAGCCAAGACCCACTATCAATAGGGAATTTTTCAAGTATGAAATTTCCCAATGGTGAAATTTCCAACATTTATAAGTCTAAGGAATTTTAAGGTTTACAACACTTAACCCAAACCACTTTCCTGAAGCCCCTATCTTAGATTAGGTATTAGACAAAACAAATTAGATTAACAATAAGGACATAGTTTAGGGTTAAGAGTTTTGTGTGTTTTTTTTTTTTTAATTTTGGGAGGGGAATAGAAGGGATAGCAAATAGGTAGATAGAATAATAAAGACAATAGACATAAGGTAAGCCTTGCATTCAAGGCAATGCGAATTGTCAAGTTGACAAAATTGCAGAAAAACTGAAAGGGGCATTTGTTTTGCTTTCTTTTTTTTTAACATTATTTTATTTGGTCATTTCCAAACATTATTCATTGGAAACATAGATCATTTTCTTTCCCCACCCCCCACCTCTCCCATAGCTGATGCATGATTCCACTGGGTATCACATGTGTTCTTGATTCGAACCCATTTCCGTGTTATTGATATTTGCATTAGAGTATTCATGTAGTCTCTCTTCAGTCATATTCCCTCAACCCCTGTAGTCAAGCAGTTGCTTTTCATCGGTGTTTTTACTCCCACAGTTTATCCTCTGCTTGTGATTAGTGTTTTTTTAGATCCCTGCAAATTGTTCAGGGACATTGCATTGTCCCTAATGGAGAAGTCCATTACCTTCAATTGTACCACAGTGTATCAGTCTCTGTGTATAATGATTTCCTGATTCTGCTCCTTTCACTCTGCATCACTTCCTGGAGGTCGTTCCAGTCTCCATGGAATTCCTCCACTTTATTATTCCTTTTAGCACAATAGTATTCCATCACCAACATATACCACAATTTGTTCAGCCATTCCCCAATTGATGGACATCCCCTCATTTTCCAATTTTTTGCCACCACAAAGAGTGCAGCTATGAATATTCTTGTACAAGTCTTTTTACTTATTGTCTCTTTGGGGTACAAACCCAGCAGTGCTATGGCTGGATCAAAGGACAGACAGTCTTTTATCGCCCTTTGGGCATAGTTCCAAATTGCCTTCCAGAATGGTTGGATCAATTCACAACTCCACCAGCAATGCATTAATGTCCCAATGTTGCCACATCTCCTCTAGCACTCATTACTTTCCATAGCTGTCATGTTAGCCAATCTGCTAGGTGTGAGGTAATACCTCAGAGTTGTTTTGATTTGCATCTCTCTGATTATAAGAGATGTAGAACACTTTTTCATGTGCTTATTAATAGTTTTGATTTCTTTGGCTGAGAACTGCCTGTTCATGTCCCTTGCCCATTTATCAATTGGAGAATGGCTTGATTTTTTTGTACAATTGGTTTAGCTCTTTGTAAATTTGAGTGATTAAACCTTTGTCAGAAGTTTTTATGAAGATTGCTTCCCAATTTGTTGCTTTCCTTCTGATTTTAGTTACATTGGTTTTTGAAAGGGGAATTTGTAAGAGAGGAAAGCAGATTCATCATGCTGGAAGACCATCTTGAACGGGGGAAGGGTAGGATGGAGAGAGAATTCTGGAGAAGGAATAGAGAAAGGGAGAAGATCCAAACAGTTGAACTCACTTATCTTTGGGAAGCCCACCAGGGAGGTTGATCTGAGCCAACCTCTGAGCCTGGAGCATCCTCCTGTGAAGTCTTACCCCAGTAAAGACAAACCAGAGTGAATAGGACTTTCACCAAGAGATTTCCTCCTAATCCCTTTAGACAACCTTGAATTTGATATCATAGCTAGGACAGCTCTCACAATTGACCTCAGAGAGTCAGGCAGACAAAGCCTGACCCTGCAGGATTTGGGGAGAAGGAGTTCAATTGTTATTTAGGGACCTCCTATTTTCCACCTTCCTATTGACTTATCTCACAACTCACTTGCCATACCTTTCATGTGATCCTTTAGAATAAATAGTTGTTTACCAGATCAAGTGCCTGCTTCACAGTATCCAAGAAAGGAGACTTGGAGTTTGTGGGGAGGAAAGTTGCACTTCTCTCCTCAGAGAGGGAGAAGCTGTCTGTCTTGTATTTTATTTCAACCAAGTCTCAGAGGGAACAATAACCTGTGATTCTGAAGGCAAGCAGAGTGGGGTCTACCAGGGAGAGAGGGAAAGCAATCTATCCCCTCTCTCTCCACTTATTGGCTTCATTCCATCTATATCACACTCTGGTCCTGAATTCAGTGGTGGTAGACTCCATTTCTTTCCCTCCATTACACTAGTTATGTGACCTTAGACAAGTCATTTAACCATTTGCCTCAGTTACTCCATTAGTAAAATGATTTGGAGAAGGAAATGGCAAATCATTTCACTATCTTTGCCAAAAAAAACCCAACAACAAAAAACCCAAATGGAGCCATGGAGAATTGGACTCAACTGAAAAACAACTGAACAACAATAATGGATGCCTTTCCAGGATTAAAAGCAAAATCTGCAGCTAAAGCTTGACATGGTACAGATAGGACATTTCAAACAGCTGCTGCAACAATACCAAAGTGCCATCTTCCCATCCAGGAATTCTAAAGTCAGCTTAATGCCTTCTCTTCAGTGTCCTTATTTATGTCTATTTATACTATTTGGTATTTAGCTTTTTTGATGTTCTACTACCCAGAATTGACTCCTTGAAAGGAATATCTTTTTTAAATAGTACAGAAGCAAAGAAAAGGACTTTCAACTCAATAATTCAATAGATTTTAGAAACAGATGAACCTAGACTACTTGATATCTCCTAAAGATGGCCTATGATTACCTACCTTCTGTTTTTGTTTGTACTTTTCTCTATATCTAGTATATTTTTTCATTATGTCTGCCTGTCAAAATCCAGATTGTTCTTCAGTGGCAACCTACTTCAGTCAGTCAATTATCAAAGTTAATACTAGCTTTAGTTCTTGAAAATTCTTTGGATATGGTCGATAGACAAGTGCTTCTATGTTCTCTACCTCAACACTTCAAGTCTAGACATAATGTGACCAACATACTTGACAGAGGTTCTGTAGAAATGGCATTTAATTGGCAGCTTCAATGCAGAGTTTTACAGCTGATCTAAGTCTCTTACACTTTCCTAAGTCTCTTCTCATGTTCTTCCAAATGACAAAACCATCTGGGAACCCCAACAACTCCAGATAATTCATATCTCTAAACACTTTCTCTGTAAGTCATTGAAAGTTGGCAAGAGTCCTCAAGATACCTCGTGGTACATACTTAAACTGGCCAAATCCTGGCTATCTTATCTTCCTTTACTGTGGTGATGTGCTAGTACTCACTCTACTCATATTTTGAAAAATGATGTTTGCCTAGCAGATAGTCCAGGACATCTTGACTAGAACTGATCTACTTTGGTACTCATTCATCGTCCTTGTATTGATCTACCTAAAGTCTCTTCAAAGTCCAAAGTCTATACACATCTCAGTCTTATTGGGTTCCCTGGATAGAATCACTGTGAGTGAGGCAATGGACTATGGGACTTCATTGATTATGTTCCTGAGGAATCATTTTTTTCAGATATTTTATGAGATTTTCTATCTGAGAACGTGTACTGCTTTGGGATGGCTAGGCCTCTATGGGGTTCAAGAAAAGTATATCAGGTCAATCATATTTGAGCTATCTCAGAAAGAGTAAATCACATAAAGGTAGGGAAGTGTTGAAGTTATTCACTCCATGGGTGTAACCTCTCTACCAATCCCTCCCACTCATACAGAGTTTCTTCGTCAAAGGATCCTTTCATTTCTTAAGCACTAAGTCAAACTTCTTTGGATCCTCTGTCAAAGTAGACAAGTCAGTGCTCCTTTGATGCTATTTATCACCATTGGCTTCTACCTTCCTGTGACATTCCAAATAGGAGACATTGTTGCCAAAGTGTCCAGAGGATTGAAGACTAGGTTTTAATCATCAGTATTCTACTATTATTTTGAAAACTTAGATTTGGTTCCAATTCACGCTGACACGCCAGAGATATTCACAGACCTAGACCTACCAGAGCCATGGTTTCTGTCTTCTCAATGATACCTGTAAATATCTTCCTTAGACAACTTTAAGCTCATATCAATAAACACTAACCAAATTCCTTTTCTCCGACCCCATAGAGGTCTAGCACAAAAAAAAGATTATAGTAGTATCTTTCTGAAAATGTCTTTGGTAAAATGACTAGAATGCAATTGTCACTGCAGAGCCAATGTCCTGACCTGCAGGGCATTCTATATCTCCAGTTTTCACTGTCACTTCTACATCAAATCCTTTGAACTCAAGTAGTCAGTCATCCCACATTTAATAAGTGCCTACTGGATGCCAGGAATGGTGCTAAGTTTGTTATTGTTCAGTAATTTCAGTCTTGTCTGACTCTGCATGACCTCATTTTGGAGTTTTCTTGACAAAGATACAGTGGTTTGTCATTTTCTTCTCCAGGTCATTTTATAAATAAAGAAACTGAGGCATATAGGGTGAAGTGACTTGCCCAGGATCACAAAGCTAGTAAATGTCTGAGTCTGGATTTGAACTCACGAAGATGAATCTTTCAGACTCCAGGCCCAGCACTTTATCGGCTGTGCCACCTTGCTGAATAGTGCTAGGTACTGTGGAAGAGAGAAATACTGAAGGAAATGCAAGGACTGGATTTGCAGTGTTATCTCATGGCTGTGAACAGGGGATGGGAATGGAACCTCCAGGTAAGAAAAGCAGGGGAATAGCAATTGAGGATTCAGCTTCGTCTTCCATTTTGAACTGAGAAGAGGAAGGAGCAATTTCCACTGACCATATCTAGCTACCAACCCCTCAATTCAACAGAAAAGAATCAGACTAACCATCTGTCTCATAGTGATTGGATAGAGACATTTTTCCCTTTGGGGAAGGCAATAGTCTATCCTTATGAAGACTCTTTCACTTCTATATCTCTGTGCCAAGAAATACAATCATCTTGAACCTACAAAGAAACAAAGATTGTCTGGGACGTAGTCCCTAGACTTGAGCTTCAAAACTCCTAAAGATACTATAGGAGGAAGATAGTTCAGGGACTTCCTTCCCCCTCTTTCCTAACCTATTATACTAAATCCTTTATGTAATAAATAGATATTTTAACTAATTGAGAAATCAGATATCTTCAATGTACTAAATGGGATCATAAATATATCAACTAAAGAAGAAAATAGGCAAAGAGATTGAAGGGGATTTTCTCTTACCCTTCAGCTCTAGTCAGATCCAACTCCATTTCTCTAGAGGGCTCTGCCTGGGAGGTGTAATAAAATATGTGAACTGAGGGGAAACTACTACTGATTGAAATAGAAAGGGTAAACTGAGGGTAAACTGTTACTTCACAATGACTGTTGTTTTTCTGGCTGGCTGTGACTAGAGAGGCTGCTACAGGGACCTGAGTCTGCTTAATGATAATGGAGGCAGAACAGAGAAATGCTGAGGGAACCTGAACCTGCTTATTTGTAATGGAGGGATGGCACACACACAGAGATGCTGGTACACAGGGGACACTGCTCTGGGATTTACTCTGGGGTTTGCCTATTGATCCCTACTGATGACTGATTCTTCAATCTACTTCTAATTTTCTTCCTCCCTCACTCCCTCCCTTACCTCCCTCACCTCCCCAGTCTTCCTTGAAGCCTTTGGCTCCTTCCCTCCCTTCTGAGTGAACTATAAAGATACTCTAGTTGCTTCCTTAGTCAAGGGGTTTATTACGATAACAGGATGGGAAACTGAGGTAAGAGGGATGGGGAATTTCCCTAATCTAAATGAGATAAAATTGAAGGTTTGGGGAGTCACAAGTGAAACTCTTAGACAGTTAGAAAGATGGAGGACAATAGCAGTTCAAATTCTTCTTTCTTCTTCACAAATCAGCCAGATCTCTCACCTTAACCCCAGAAAGAAATAAAGTTCAAAGTCTCTCATTTTCTCCTGGCCAGCTCAACTCTCTTATAGACCACCAACTCAAAAGCTTTTCCCTAATCAGCTTCCACTGCTCAGAACCAGAGAGACAGAGACAAAGTCAGCTTCACAAAAGTCTCTCAGCCAGCTTCAAACCTCCAGGGCAAGAGAGTGTGTGTGTCTCCCAGTCAGAGACAAAGTTCACAAGCCAAGTTTATCCTCTCAGAGTGTGTCCAGCAAACCCCCAACTCCCCCTCCTGGGGACATTCCATTGGAATCTTCTCTTGCACCTTGGTCAACCAGTCCTGCAAAACCTCTCCTTCCTCTCTCCCTCTCCCTCTCCCTCTCCCTCTCCCTCTCCCTCTCCCTCTCCCTCTCCCTCTCCCTCTCCCTCTCCCTCTCCCTCCCTCTCCCTCTCCCTCTCCCTCTCCCTCCCTCTCCCTCTCCCTCTCCCTCTCCCTCTCCCTCTCCCTCTCCCTCTCCCTCTCCCTCTCCCTCTCCCTCTCCCTCTCCCTCTCTCTCCCTCTTCTCTCTCTCTCTCTCTCTCTCTCTCTCTCTCTCTCTCTCTCTCTCTCTCTCTCTCTCTCTCTCTCTCTCTCTCTCTCTCTCTCTCTCTCTCTCTCTCTCTCTCTCTCTCGTCAGGGAAATAGTGTTCCTCTTTATCTGTTCCCTCTCTCTAAGCTACCTGTAAAACTTTAGTTCCTGATCCCCTGCTAGCACAGTTCTAGGGATACATGGATACATAGTATAGTAGTAGTCTCTCGGTAACTGAGGATGACGTTTGTCTTTGTGTGCTTTCATCTGTGATATAGATGAGTGTGCACAAAAACACTTGTGCGTGAAGGAGACTTAAGTGGAAAAGTCAATGCACAGAGACAGTCCCACTCTCTCGGCGTTGAAAGCCTGGGTCCAGTGGCACGAAAAATTGTTACACCTGGAGACTTCCTCAGCTGCATTGGATGGCCGTGTTGTCTTTTGTGCTCCAACACGCCCTAAGCACACCACAGTGCTTTGCTGCGTCGCCCTCTCAGCTGTTGAACCTTCTTGTTGGTTTCTTCCATCTGTTCGGCTGAAGCAGTCTTCACATGCTGGGTGAGCAAAGCCCTCGTTCAACAGGGGTTGATGACCCGATGGCTACCCTCACAAGGTTTAGCCGTCCTGTCAAAGCTGTTGCCCGGGGTGTGGCCGTTGCCGCATGCTAGCAGCTACTGGGAGCCACAAGTGAGAGCTGGGTGTCAGGTGGGGGTCAGAGTCTGGAGAGCTGCCCTAGGAGGGCACGACAAGCCCTCCATACCAGAGATACTACCCCTCCCTGAGCACCCCATACACTCCACTAGGGATACAAATGCAACAAAATGAAGTAATCTTTATTCACCCATGAAAGGCTATTGTTAAGAGTACTGTAAAAGGGAATTCTTAATCCCTTTCTCTAATTTAACTGGGGACCTGGAGGTCCTTTTACCATAGAGATGTGTAAAGATATACCAGCCCACAGTGAAAGGAAATAGAAGCCAGAGAGATGGGAAATGAGTAAGAATGGGATATAAAAGGCCAATGCAAGTACTGAGAGGGGCTTTTTGACCTTTTCTGGGTTGGTCATTGGTGGTTGGTCATTGGGGGTTGGTTGCTGGTGGTGTGAGTTGGTGATTAGTTGGTGGTTGGGATATATATATATTCTACCTGGTGAGATCAGCTGGACCTTTCTCTATAGGCAGTTATAGGGTAACAAGATAGGTTTTAGGCAATTTCTCTACCTCTTTCCTATATTTATCTCCTTTACTGTATTCATTTTACTATATTCTTTTACTAGCTCTATTATAATGAAACTAACTTGTTAATTTTTAAAATCTGCTAGAACTTTTATTTTCTCTGGCTTAAAGGAATAATATTAATTTACAACTCTAGCATATTCTCATTAAAACTTAAATTATTAAAAGCTGCTCTCTTATTTTGTCAAAACTCCTAAGTTTAACCCTTATAGTACAGTTTAAACATTTTGAGGTCTGGGATGTCTATTCTATCTGCTCCTTGAAAAACTGATTTTTCTCATCTCTCATTCAAAAGATGTTAACTTCTGTCAGACCAAGTCTCTGTTATTTCAGTGCATCCAATATGCACCTCTATATCAATCCCAGGAATAACAATGACAACAATGAAAAGGCTGTCTTTTGCCTTCCCATCCCATGATTCTTTGTTTGTTTATTTGTTTTTTTAAAGGGTTTAGGCCTTAAGATTTTCCCTTAGCTCTCCCTGTCTTCCAATTTGTGTTTGACCACCAGTGGTCCCTTGCCTTGCTTCTATGAACTATATGTGCTAAGACATTTCAATGTCAGCTAAAAGTCTGTTTACTCTGCTATCAGTCCCTTTCTTTGTCCTTCATCTTCTGTTTGAAAAACTTCACTTTCTGAAACAAATTCTTGTACCTGGTTTGCTTTCTATTGTGTTCAACTCTAGCCAGGTGCCAAACTCAGTTCTCTTTAGTATGGCCCTACTGAGGTGGTCTGAGGCTACCCATCTCTTGTATTTTCATTGCTCCTTTCACTATTAGCTATTGGTACAGCCTTTCCACAGGGACCAACATTTCCAGAGTTTTTTCCTCCTTCCTAATATTAGAAAGGCTATAAAAAAATTCTCTGAGTTGCCCAATTTCCCTTTAGTCTTTTCAAGCATTCCTATACTGTGACTTCAAGATCCCTTGACTTCAGGATGTATGTCAATTCCAGGTCCCTTATGGATTTCCATGAACACCCCACCTTACCCCCAATGCTTCTGTATCTCAGTTATCTTCCACTAATATATTATTATAGTTTTTATTTTTTTTTATTTAAATACTTTTTCCATGGTTATATGATTCATGTTCTTTTCCTCTACTTTTTTCCTCCCCACTCTCAGAGCTGACAAACAATTCCACTTGGAATTCAAATTCCACATGTATTATCACTCAATACCTATTTCCATATTATTCATTTTCATAATTTTTTAAAAAACCCCACATCCAATACCCATATAAACAAGTGAAAAATCTAATGTTTTCCTTTTGCATTTTCACTCCCACAGTTCTTTCTCTCAATGTGGTTAGTGTTCTTTCTCATAAGTCCTTTGGGATTGTCCTGGATCATTGTATTGCTTTTAGTAGCAAAGTCGATTATAATTGATGATTTCACAATGTTTCAGTCTCTGTGTACAATATTTTCCTGGTTCTGCTCATTTCACTCCACATCAGTTTTGGAGGTCTTTCCAGTTCATATGGAAATCAAGCAGTTTATCATCCCTTCCTTATTGCACAGTAGTATGCCATCACCATCGTATACCACAATTTGTTCAGCCATTTCCCAATTGAGGGACATCCACTATTATTTTTTTAACTGTTACTTCTGTCTTAAAAATGATTCTAAGACAGAGAAGAACAGTAAGGATGAAGCAACTAAAGTTAAGTGACTTGCCCAGGATCACCTAGCTAGGAAATATCTGAGACTAGATTTGAGCCCAAGTCTTCCTGATTCCAGGCCTGGTTAATTTGGTTAAGGTTATTCCTCATTTTAAACAACGGAGGTACTTGGTCAGGAATGTATTGGGAACTCTAACATTACTCCACCCATACTTAGGCATACTTTAGGGGAAGATAAAGTTGTAAACTCCTGATGGAACAATGAGAAAAATTCCCCAACCCATACTTATAGTGAGGCAAAAGCCCTTAAGCTAGGTCTATTTTTAGATCTAATTCAAAAGGGTGCTAAGTACCTATGAAGGTCACATTAATCACTAAAAGGTCAAGCAACTTACAAAGGGCAAACTTAGCAAAGAGGAGTGAAGTACTCAGAAGATATAATCTACCCAGAGAAGGTGAGAACTAAAGAGTGGTGAAAACTAAGAATGGGCTGTCTTAGGAAAAGCGTCTACTGTGATTGGTAGATATAAAAATTTAGGGGAGGCGACACAAGAGAAATTTTTCTTTAAAAGGAAGGAGCTGGAGGGCTCTGAAATTAGTTCAGCTTTGGAAGCTGAATTGGAGGTCAGGAGTCAGAGGAGGCTGCTGGGTCTCTGAACACTAGAGTTTTGCTTGGAAAGATCTTGTGGTGAGTGATTAAAGACTGACTTAGTTTCTCTCTTAAAGAGAAAGTCCTAGGCCATTCGGCCTAGGCCCTAGCCCTTTCCTACTATTTCCTCTTACTCTGTCTCTCTCCCTTCCCTTAATTCCTTCATTTTATATTAATAAAAATCTCCATAAAACCCAGCTGACTTGGGTATTTCATATTTGTGAATTTTTCCCATGGCGACCACTTATTTTTTATTTAAATCAAGACACTAAAATTATCTTTACAGTTTTGGCAATTCACAGTCATTGAATCCACATTTTCACAGTCACCAATAGTAGTACCTGTCCAGGATTTGAATAGGCATGAATACTCTTCTGAGCTTTTCAGCTTGAGTGAAGGAGTTCCTTGAATATATAATGGCAATTGTACAAGCTGCTCAACACTCCCAGCCTCTTTTCTAGACTAAACATGTCCAGTTCCTTTAATCAGTTTATATGCATCATGGGCTCAAGGCCCTTTACAATCCTAAATGCCCTCTTTTGGCCACCCTCCAATTTATCAATGTCCTTTTTAAACAGTATTGCTCAGAACTCAATTCAATCCTCCCAAGTGAAATCTGACAAGGACAAAGTACAGCTGGGACTACTATTTCCCTGCCCCAAATAAGATATGCCCATATCTATGCATCCCAAGATTATAGTAGCTTTTTCGACTTCTCTTTCACAGTTCTACCTTATATTGTGCAAGATTTTTTTTTAGAACAACTGCTGCCTAACCATGCCTTCCTCATCTTGTTCCTATGAAATTGATTTTTTTGTACCCAAGAGCAAGACTTTACTTTTATCCATATTTTAATTTCATTTTAATATATTCAGCCCAGTGTTCTCGGCTGTCAATATGTTTTGGGATCCCAATTCTGTCACCTAGCATGCCACCTACAAATTTGATGAGCTGAGTTCCTATAGTACTTATTGTTTCAATTACTAAACATTTGCACTAGCCTGTATGACAGTTCATGTACATATTATATTGGTCCAAATATAAGCAATTTGTCAGATTTGGGATTCATCTTTCTGAGTTCAAATTTGGCCTCAGACAATTACTAGCTGTGTAACCCTGAGCAAGTCACTTAATCCTGTTTGCCTCAATTTCTTCATTTGTAAAATCATCTGGAGAAGGAAATGGCAAACCACTCCAGCATCCTTGTCAAGAAAACCCTAAATGGGGTTACAAAGAGCCTGAAATGATTGAAAAATAACTGAATAACAACTATATGTGTGTGTATGTATTACAACTAGCTAAATTGATAAAAGATGTCTAATAAATGAATGCCAATTATTCAGCTTGTTGAAGACAGTTTCTAACTGCTTCCCTTTTCTTTCTTCAGTAGGCTGACAGGCAATAAACATTTACTGTCTTTACTATGTGATAGGCACTGTGCCAGTCTCTGGGGAAGCAGATACAATTAGAAAAAAAAGTCTCTGGCCTCAAGGACCTTAGATCTTAATGATAGAGAACAGACAAAAAGAAACTGAAAAAAAATTGCATGAATAGGGTAGATAATAGGAAATATTAAGCTCAAATATTTTCCAAGTAGCTTCTTAAGGAGGGCTTGACTCTAGGTGGGTATAAAAAGCTGGTTTGCAGTTGTTAGAATGTGCAAATTCTAACTGTGTCACTGAGTACCATACTCTAATAGCACCTGCTACACATTATAATGCCATATGGTAGGTTAAATGTACCAGAGTATGTTACATTATGTAATATAGTACCCTTACCTTCCATCTTACAATCTATATTGGTTCCTAGGTAGAAGAGTGGCGGAGGCTAGGCAGCTGAGGTTAAGTGACTTGCTCAGGGTCACAGACCTAGGATGTGGCTGAGATCAGATATGAACCCAGGACGTCCTGTGTCCAGGCCTAACTCTCTATCTACTGAGCCACCTAGCTGCTTCTACAGTGCATTTTAAAGTCATTTTACTGAATAGATTTTGTAATGTCTAATTTATAAAGCATAAAATCCCAGATTTATTCTTATTTAAATAATATTAAATTACACTTGTGATTTAAATACTACTGCTTGAGAAACCAATTTTCACTTTCTTTGTTCTTTTGAGTTTCTGATTTGTCTGAAGAAAAATATCAAGAGGTTATGAAATGTATTGATTAATTTTGCCCAGCTCTCACTCAATAATTGCCATGGCCATAAAATTTAGCTGTGGAATATGTCCTACCTATTGGGTTTTATTGTGACATTTTATAAGGTAGGGTGGTAGAACAGATAGTGTCAAGAAGAAATGAATTCCTATGCCACCTCTGACATTGACTATGTAACCCTACCTAAGGCACCTGACCTTTCTGAGCCCTAATCTATAAAGTGTTGAGAGTAATCCTTAGAATACCTACTTGACAAGTATTATGAGAGAAGTACTGTCGGAAACGTCAAAGTACTATAGAAATGCCTTAGTTTCCTCAACTGTAAAATGAGCATAATGATAACCACCAGTCTCACAGGATTACTGGTATCATTTAATGATATGAGATAATATTTATAGAGTGCTTACAACAGTGCTCAACACAAACAAGTACTTAATAAATGTTTTGTGTCCCCCTCCTCTATAAATGTATTGCTGTTCAGTTGTTTTCAGTCCTGTCCAACTCTTTATGACTTCACTTGTGGTTTTCTTGGCAAAGATACTGGAGTAGTTTGCAGTTTCCTTCTCTAGCTCATTTTACTGATGAAGAACTGAGTTAAATAGAGTTGGTCACACAGCTAGTAAGTATTTGAAGCTAGATCGAACTCAAAGATATCTTCATGACTACAGACCTAATACTCTATCCATTGTGCCACCTAACTGTCCCGTAGAAATGTGAGGTGTTACTGTAATTATGATTATATTATATCCTCAGTTGTAATAGAGGGTTTAGTCTGGTGGTAAAGAGAGAGAGGGAGAAAGAATGGAGACCTCCCCTCTCAAATTGGGGTTCAAGGGAGAGTATTCCTCCCTTCAGCCTCCCCACAGCTATGGCTACTCAACCCCAAACTGCCTCTTGACTTCCCTCTACTACTAATGTATAGAGGTTCCCTCCTCTATGAGAGAGAGAGAGTTACCCCCCCTCCCCTTGAGTTGGAACTGTTTCCCACTCACACTAGAGTCAGTTGAGGAAAATAACAAACTTTATTCTAACTGAATCAATGTGGGAATAACACAGGCTTTGGGAAAGGTCTTTTTGAGGAATGAGGGGAAAAGGCATCCCTATTCTAGCTACCCTTACCTTCCTCCTCAAGTTGGGGAATCCAGGCCTTGGCAGCCTTGGGCCCCTGAGAGATTCAGGCTTGGATGGCACAGTTTAGACCCAGGGCACCAGGAGCTATGAGGTGATCTTATCAGCTGCTTGCTGTCTTCTCCAACTGCCCCTTCAGTGGGTAATCGGTGGGGGGAAGGGTGCCCAATCACTAGGAGAAGAGGTAAGTCTTTCCTTAGGAGCAAAGTCTTGACCAACCCTTTCCTTTGGCTGTCTCAGGATTGAGAGAGCTAACTGCCTCTCTCTGACAGAAACTCTTGCTCTCCCAAGATTCCAGAACATCTCCTGGGGAGTCCCCTACTGTGGCTGAGACTGTCAATTTCCCAGACAGATAGAGGTTTGAAAACTCTATCACACAGCATGTAGAGCTTGATGTCAGTCAGGAAGACATGGGGTCAAAACCCACTTCTGATACTATTGACCTGTGAGACTAGGGAATTGGTCAACCTGTCTGTCTCTCAGTTGACTAATTATTGGTCAATCATTAAGCATTTATTAAGTGCCTGCTATGTGCTAGACACTATACTAGGTGCTGGGGATATAAAAAAGAAGCAAATGACAGTTTGCCTTTAAGGAGATTACAGTCTAATAGAAAAGTCAAGATATAAACAAATATATAAAAAACAAGCTAAGTACAGGATGACTAGGAAGTAATGAACAGAGGGGAGGTACTAGAAATCAGAGGAGATAGGAGAGGCTTCGAGTAAAAGACAGAATGTTAGTTGGGATTTAAAAGGAAGCCAGAGAATTAGGACTTAACTAATATATCACAGACTTCCAATGGAGAAGGAAAACAGGGACAGCAAGAACATATTGGAAAACAAAGCAAACTGGAATTAATAGAGCTTTAAGCTAATTAGCCAATGTTCACTGCATGTCCAATGGTGTTAGACAATTAGGAGCAACACAAGTGTACATTCAACATCCTTTGTACACATATTTAGTGTTTTCGGGGGATAAGACTGAGTGCATTGATGGAAGAAATTTCCTTACTCCAAATTCTCTAAATGAGTGAAATCACAGGTGCAGTCTCTGCCAAATATGTAAGATCATCCTCTAACACCTCATTTGCAATCTAAACAGGACTCTAGTTTCTCCATGGATTTGCCAGTGGTTAGAAAATGCTGTCAGGTCTTACCAAAAAGAAAAAAAAAATTGAGTTTAAGGCCAGTGAGGATTTTTATGCTTGCTAAAAATTTGCTTAGCAAAGTTTGGAGAGGTTCATGATCATGTTGGCTTTAAGCTATTGAGTTTTTCTCCAATAACAATTGTTAAACACCAAATTTTCTCAGTTTTGATCCACTTTGGTGTAGAGAATGTCTACATTGACAAAATCACAGATCCTTGAGGTACTGAGCAATAATGTATGGAAAAGAAACTAGCCTAGATGTTAATGAAGATAAAATGATTATCATGGTCCCTGACCTCAAGAAGCTTATGTTCTAGAACAGACAAGAAGAATTCCAGAATTTTAGAACTGCAAAGGATTTTCAAAGTTATTTCAAAGAAACTAAGAGCTGAGAGGGATTTCAGAAGCCACCTAGCCTAGCCCCATACCTGAAGAAGAATCTTCAGACTATATATTTTCCTGTGAGGAGGAATCCACTAACTTAAGAAGACCAACAGCTAGGTTGCATAGTAGATAGAGTATCTAGCCTGTAGTCAGAAAGATTCCTTTTTCAGAATTCAAATATGGCCTTTGTAAACCTCAAAATTTCTCAGACTTATGAATGTTAGGGGTTTCCCCCATTGGGGAATGTTCTACTTAAAAAAATTCCCTAGCAGATGGTGAGAACTCTACTTGAGTGTGGGGGCTCCTAGCTATGGGAATGTGCCTGCTCCACCCTACTTAAGACTGCTTTAGGACAGAAAACGGCTTGCTGAACAATGAAAGTACTTTGATCCATGCTTATGGAAGGGACAGGAAGTTCTTTGAGTCATGACTGTTTTAGAATTGATACAGTGGGATACTAAGTACCTATAAAGGTGGGGCAACTTGTAAACTACTTAAACCTAAAAGGGTGATAACTTATTCAGAGGTTTTTTCTAATGAAATTTGTCGACACAGCAGCATTTTTTCCTGACTTACTAAAGAGATTAAAACTACTCAGCTGTGAATTCAAAATGGGTGGTCCTTTAGAAACATCTACAGTGATTGGTAGATGCAAGGACTTAGGGGAGGTGACAGAGGAGATTTTGCCCTTAAAAATAAGAGCTTGGATCTCATTCAAGGATCTCGATTTCTGAATCTCATTCTGAAGGAGAGCTCCTTGAGGAGCTCCTCTGAGGGGCTCTGTCCCTCTGGGGTAGGAGCTCTGGAGGCTCTTGAGAGAGGCCCTTTGAAACAATCTCTGGCTGGAAGACTCTTTGAGGAAGGACGCTGGCCTGGTGTCACTAGTATCCTTGTTTAGTCAGACCTTGTGGTGAGTGTTAAAAAACTGACTGATTTCTCTTTTAAGACTCAGGTCTAGGCCATATTGGCTTGAGGCCCTTCATACTTATTCCTTTCTTACTCTCTCTCTTTCTTTGATTACTCATTGTATTGTTAATTAAAATCTCTATAAAACCCAATTGACTTGGGTATTTGAATAATTGGGAATATTTCCCTGGCGACCACCTTATATTTGATTTTAAAACCCAAGACACTGTAGTGAAACATATTTCTGCGGTCAAATTTACTCACCCTCTCTTATATCTATCACAATTTATATCTTCCACTATTTTAATCACTACAGTTTAAGACCTCAACCATTTTAAATCTCACCCCTTAGATACTTTCTTGCTTTGTGACCCTGAACAAGTCACTTAACCTTGTTTGCCACAATTTCTTTAAAATAAGCTGGAGAGAGAAATGGTAAACCATTCTAGTATTTTTGCCAAAAAGACCCCAAAGGGGGGGGGGAGGGCAAAGAGAGGGAGGTACAGAGGAAATATAGGTCACAAAATGTCAGAATATGATTATTTAAAATTATATTGACCTATTAAAAAAAAGAAAATCCCAAATGAGATCACACAAAGAGCTGGGCACAACTGAAAAATGACTGAACTCTGAAGTTCTTCCTTATATTGAACTGAAATCTACCTCTCTTCAAATTCTACTCATTACTTTTTCCCTTGATTCTTTGGGTCATATAATGCTATGGTAGAAAAAATGCTGCTTTAGAATCAGAGGACATAGCCTAAATTAAGTCACTTAACTTTTCAGAGTTTCACTTTCTTTCATCTTTAAAATTAGGGAAATACATTAGATAATGTCCCTCTACTGTCTCACAGTAGTTTAAATATATAATGCTTTGATATTAAATCCTAAGTCTTTTATATCACTACATCACTATATCACTACACTTCAAATAATTGAAAGCAGCTATTATTTCTCCTTGAATTCTTTTGTTTTCCAGATTAAAGATCCTTAGGCAGCTGGGAGGTACAATGGATAGTGTCAGACCTGAAGTCAGGGATACTCATCTTCTTGATTTCAAATATGGCATCAGATACTTCATTTGGAAGAGGACTAATGACATCATGTGCAAAGTTATTGGCCTCACTCTCTCTTCCAGTCATTGAAGTCCAGTGGCAGGACAAAGGTCAGGATGATTGGTAATGGCCTTAGATGAAATGGATGTCCTTGTCTTCTTTCACAATTGACCAAGCTGAGACACTTACTAGCTGTGTGACCTTGGACAAGTCACTTAACTCTACTTGCCTCCATTCTTCATCTGTAAAAATGAACTTGAGAAGGAAATGGCAAACCCCTTTGCTTTGCTGAGAAAACCCCAATTGGGGTTATTAAGAGTCAGACATAACTGAAATGACTAAACCAACACAACAAAAAAGATTCCCTGTTTCTTCAATCATGGACTTCTGGTATGACTATTAGTCTTTTCAATCTCCTAGTTATCCTCCTCTAAATGTATTCCACTATGTCAGTCTTCTTCATTAAATCCAGTGCCCAGAACTGAACATGAGACTCTACATGAGTTCAGGCCAGGGCAAAAATCTGGCTTTTTAATAATATAACCTAAGATTGCATAAAGTTTTTTTAGCTGACCTCACAATATTGACTTTTTTTCAGCCTGTATTCAACTAAAACTCCTAGATATTTTTTCATATTCACTTTTATCTAGCCACACCATCACCATCCTGTACTTGGACAGTTTATTTTTCTTAACCTAAGTGTGGTACTCTATAAAACTACTACTCTCTTAAATTTCTGCTTATTTTATTTGGCCTACTCTACTAGCCTGCTGAGATCTTTGTGGATCCTGATTCTCATCCAATATTTTAGCTATGCTTCTCAGCTTTATATCATCTGCAAATTTGATAAGCAGTTCATCTATGTTTTCAACCTAGTTTTTGACAAAAAAAAAATTAAATAGCACAGGGCCAAGGCATTTCATTCGAGACTTTCCTCAAAACTAGTAGCAATTCATTACTCACTACTCTCTGGATTTATCCATTCAATCAGTTCTGAGTACATTCAGCTAATTTTGAATATTTCTGCTACAACTCTTATATGATCATAACATTCCATTGAAAGCTCTTTTATTTGACTATCTTTGTTTTGAAATTCTTTTAAAGATTTAAGTAAGTTGATTATTTTCTAGGACATTCAATCTGATCTTTTTAGATAACTTCCATTTTTCTTCTCATCAGGATTGCTTATATTTATTTGGAAGAATTTCATTCTTGATTTCCCTTCAATTTCATATTAAATTGTCATATATATATATATATATGATTTTTTTAGATTTTTAAATAACAGATTACATATATTTTTTATAAAATCTTTGAAATCTTCTCTCCCAAAATTTAAGATGTACATCAGAAAACTTCCAGTTTTCTCTCCTCTATCACAAATTTTAATATTAGAGTAGTATTTTCCTGCCAGAATTTCCATACTTTATATTTCAACAAGTATAAAAAGGAATTCTTTATTCCTTTTTTAATTTAATGGGGACCTGGAGGTCCTCTTACCATAGAGATATGTATGGATTAACCAGCCAACAGTGACAGGAATTAGAAACCATAGAGACAGGAAGTGAGGTAGAAAGAAGGTATAAAAGGAGCCCAGCATGAGTTAGTGTAAAAATTAAAATTATATCTTAATAATAAAAATATTATATTTTAGTAGATTCATTAATGATGATTAGAAATAAAGGAATAAAGAGGATAGAAAATAAATAGTATGTGCCCATGGCTGGTTAGTCATGTTCAAAATTCCCACTCACTATCATCACTGCTGGCTGCATGCCAAAGGAAGACCAAGAGCCTCAACTCCCATTGACTTTATATCCTCTGTCTGCAGGAAGTATGTAATGACAGGAAGTCAGTGGGTTCTTGGGAAATGTAGTTCTTTTTTTAGGGTAACAGATTTTCAATTATATATTAGTCAATTTGTCAGTTGCTGACAGTTAGGGCTGGCAGTTGCAGGGAAGTTGGCTGCTGGGAGTGTGTTGGATTGGTGGCTGGCATTTAGTTGTTGGGATATAAACGTAGGCCTGAGCTTACTATGAGGGTTTTATGACTTTAGTCTAAGGAGGGCATTTTGACCTTTTCTGTGTTGGGAGGAGACTGGTCTTCATTGATAGACCTAATTGGGGTTGGATTCAACACTGATTGAGTTGGTTTTGATCAGACTGGATTGGGTTGGAACTTTGTGGGGTGGTTGTTATTAGCAGTAGTTATAGGCAGTTATTAAGTAAATATAAGCAGTTTTAGGTAGAAATTATTGGTAGTTATAGGATAAATATTATAGACATTAGGAAATTTTCTTTCTCTACCTTTTTCCTGTGTTTCTCTCCTTTCCTGTATTCATTTTGCTATGTTCTTTTACCATCTCTATTTTAATTAGACTAATTGTTAATTGTGAAAAGCTGCTAGAACTTTTCTTTTCTGTGGCATAAAGGTATAATATTAATTTACAACTCTACTATACTCTCATTAAATTTAAATTATTAAAAGCTGCTCTCTTATTTTGTCAAAACTACTCATTTAGCCCTTACACCAGAATAAAATAAGATAATATTTGTAAAGTACTTTTTGAACATTCATTACCATCATCATCATCATCATTATATCTTCATCAGGCCAGAATACTCTTCATTTTTTTACTTCCTCCACTATGTGAAGAATGAAATGATCATTTAGGGCAGTCAAAAATTGATCAGATGCTTTAGTTTTGCTAGAGAGAGCTCAAATGCAAGGATAGCTTTTTGAAGTCCCACTTCAGTTTTTCAGTATTTCTGCATTCTTCAGTATTTCAGTATTTCATGACATAACTCACCTACAATTCATCTTATGTGACTTGACCATTTCTTCCCACAGTTCCTCAGTATTACATCCAAGCAGCATGCTTGAGGATTTACATGGGTACTACCAGTACAATGCTCAAGTTAAATAAATATATTATCTGTTGTTCTTGCTGTATGACTGACCCACTTCATTTTTGAATTGCACATTTCCTGAATGATATCCTTTCCTCTTGGCTTTTGGATCATTTGAAATCTTGAACTCTTTACTGTACTAATATTTCCTTTATTCATTGTAATCTCCAGGACCACAAGATTTCCTGAAGGTGATATAGGACCTTGGGACTTCACAAAATCCATTCCAAGAAGTCTATGTGTGTCAAGGTGGGTTCTCTCTGGCCACCTTAGCTCTCTTTTCTATGAGGAGGCAGGCTTCTATAAATGCCTGAAAATGGAGCGTTTGAGATGAAGAGATGGAAGATGGAGGAGAATTTGTTAACAATAGAGTGGAAGGTTCAGAAGGTAGTAGGATGTTAATTCTATAGAACACAATAAAAAGATAGAGGAAGATATCAACTTTAGGGCTATGATGGATTTTAATTACCCAAACGCCCTAGGAACAGAGACTTAAAGTAGTTAGAAACCTTTGATAAGTTCTCACTAGCCTCATAGCCTCATATAGGTGAGGTTGTTAGAGCTGAGACACTGGGGAGAGGTAGCAGGAGGTACATGAATTTTACCCCTGGAAACTATGACTGAATTTCAGTTAAAGGAGGAATAAGAGCTGGGAATACACTGACCATAAGATGGTAGAAGAATAAGCTGATCATAGAGCACCAGGATAATTGAGTGCAATATAGGTGTCAAAGCAGTGTTGTCAATTCCTATGATTTGTCACTCTAAACATTGTGAAGCTTGGATTTTAATTGGTAGGTATGGACAGAAAAGAATTTGTATGTGGGCATCTGAGTTAGAAAATATTTGATATTTGTGTATTCTAGACTGGACTGAATTTATACTTGGTACCAATCCCTTAACCCAAGATGGCAAAGGTGAAGCAGAGATAGAGGACATCCTAGAAATAGAATGAACACTTGGCTCTCTGGTCCATACTTGCTGGAAGTAATTCTCTCTCTGTTCTTGGTTATTTTTCTACACAGTTTTGTTATAGATGAAAAACATGTCCTTATAAAAAAAGAGGACTTAAGAATACAACTAAGACCCTTTTCTATCCAGTAACTTTCAGAAACATTTAAGCAAGCAACTAATAGGGTTTTCAAGAGAGTTAATATCAAGAAACAAATAGAAGATTTTTCCCAAAAGATGAGGGGATGTGATTCTTGAAACCAAGGAAAAAATGTTCTAAATTGACTAATTAAATAACATTTTAAAAAATGTGAACAAAAAGATGAGGAGTGACCATAGAGATAATAAGGAAAAAGACTTGTACAGAAATATTCATAGCTGCACTCTTTGTGGTGGCAAAAAATTGGAAAATGAGGGGATGCCCGTCAATTGGGGAATGGCTGAACAAATTGTGGTATATGTTGGTGATGGAATACTATTGTGCTAAAAAGAATAATAAAGTGGAGGAATTCCATGGAGTCTGGAACAACCTCCAGGAAGTGATGCAGAGCGAAAGGAGCAGAACCAGGAAATCATTATACACAGAGACTGACACACTGTGGTACAATCGAATGTAATGGACTTCTCCATTAAGGGGAGGTGGGGGAGTTGGTGGGGGGGATGAGCGGCTCAGTTCATGTTTTTTGTGCAAGCTTTTCCTCCTTCTTATGGTGTGGCAATGTTCAAACCTCAGGTACTTTCGTTTCTGTGGGGTAATGGAGAGTCCCTCCATTCTTCCAAAGATGATTTTTATGCTCTTTTGAGGTAGTCTATTTCATTCGGTGCTTGGGAGAGGAAGCAATTTGCGTCTAGATTGCAGCCATGTCTACCCGGAAGTCCTTCTGAAATCTTTTTTAAAATTTACATTATGTAATAGTTACCTGTTTAAGTTATCTTCCCCAATCCCCCAAAATGTCAACTCATTGGCTATATGGTTTTTCTTTTTGTAAAACAAGGGCCATATCCATAGTAAGTACATGATAAATGTTTGCTATATTAGAATAGATTGCACATCAGAAGGTAGGAGCATAACTCCTTCTCCTAACATGGCCAACAGGCAGAAGAGAGATCCATAAAATCTAAAAGCCAGAGAGCTTAACTTTAACTCTATAAACAGTTCCCCTTCCTCCCCCCCTCCTTTTTTTTCAGGCTTCAATCACTTTGTCTTCCCCCATGGATTGAATGATTCAGTTATTTTTGTCTCTTTGTTGTTCCATGAACAAAATGCTCCTTCCCCTCACTCCTTTCATTTTCATGGTTCTTTCCTATAGACAGAATGCTCTTCCTTCTATTTTCTGCTTCTTGGCTTCTCTGGTTTCTTGTAAGTTGCATTTAAAATTCCACCTTCTTTAAGAAGCCTTTCTTGTTCTTCCTTTCCCTTCCCTCCTTAGTGCTAGTGCCTTCCTATTATATATATAATTAATTATATTATATTATTTTATATTATATATATATTATATATATTAATATATATTATAATATAATTAATATATAATTAATTATCTGGGATCTAACTTTCTATGAAGTTGTTTACATGTTCTCTCTCCTATTCTTTTGTGAGATCCTTGAGAGCAGATGTGTTTTTATTAGTTTGTATGTTGCTTTCAGGCATTTCAGTCACATCCAACTCTTTGTGATCCCATTTGGGGTTCTCTTGGCAAAGATATTGGAGTAGTTTGCCATTTCCTTCTCCAGCTCATTTTACCAATGAGGAACTGAGGCAAACAGGGTTAAGTGACTTGCCCAGAATCACACAGTTACTAAGTGTCCGGTTAAATTTGAACTCAGGTCTTCCTGGCATTGTATCCACTGTTGAACCTAAATTTATATATATATATATATATATATATAAATTTGGGAGTATATATATATATATATAAATTTGGGAGTATATATATATATATATATATATATATATATATATATATATATATATATATATTTAGGTTTTTATTCCCAGAACTTAACACAATACCTGGGACATAGTAAATTCTTGACTTTCAATTTCTTGATTATGATAACTTGATTTTTTTGGTTCTCTAGGTTCTTTCATGAATCCCAAGGATTACATCTTACAGAACTCAATATGTACTATGAGAAACACAGTTTTGGGGTAATGGTCAATATCTTTTACCAGGGCAGTTAGGTAGCATAGTAGATCAAGAACCTGGCCTGAAGTCAAGTAGGACTTCTTCCTGTGTTAAAGCTGCCCTCTGACACTTGCGAGCTGTGTGACCCTAGGCAAGTCACTTCACTCTATTTGCTTTAGTTCTTCATCTATAAAATAAGCTGAGGGAGGAAATGGCAAAGCATCCCAGTATCTTTATTAAGAAACTCCCAAATGGGGTTATGAAAAATCAGAAATGATTGAAATGCCTGAAAAGCAATCTTTTAAGCACTTAAAGCTTAAAACTGGACTATTATTTTTGAGACATCTTTTACATAAGGATGTAGCACCTTTAGTCCCTCTCTCCTTCAGTGCTCTCCTGGATAATCACTTCTATGCTGATTTTACTTTCTATTTAAGCTATAATAGCTTAAAACTCCTGCAAGACATTAGGGATACTCTGTAAGTATAAATATCCCTTCATGCCACGTAAACAAGGACACACAAGCAAAGACTATTATGTGTTTGTTTCTAAATTCCATGTGCTCCGCATACACTTAACAAATGCCCATTGAGTAAATGAACAGGGCTTGGAAACTAGGTTGGAGTTATCTTTTTGAGCCTGAATGCTTAGCTCAGGAATTTGGATCTTATTAGGCAATGAGAAGTCACTGAAGTTTTTTGAACAGACAGATGACATGTTCAAAGCTGAGCAATAGGAAGGTAATTTGGGCAATGGTGTGTAGAATGAATTCTATACTGAAAGGCTGTATGCAGAGACTGGCTAGGAGGCTATTGCAATAATACTGGCAAAAGGGAGAAAGTTTTATTGTTTTAGGGTTGTGGTATCAAGCATGGAAAGGGGGATAGATATGAGATCTATGAGGGAGAGATGACAGAACTTATCTGATGATTGGATGGGGGACTGGGGGAAAGATATCTACAGAGAAGGGCTCAACATGCATTTGAGGCCATTCTGTATTTAGTAACTATTAACTTCAGCCCCAAAGTAGAGTTTTGAGACTATTTAGTCTAGTTCTCTCATTTTGCACCTGAAGAAACTAAGACCCAGACATGGAATGTAATTTCTCCAAATCACGCCATTAGTGTCACAGCTAGGATCAGTGCCTGGGTCTCCTGACTCTGGCCCAGTGCTGACTCCATTAGGTGTCTTCCAGTTTACTTGGAAAGAAGAAATTATAAGCCAAGTTAGAATAAATGAATATTCAATATATTTTTCTTGAATGGACCCTATTAAGGATCTCTAAGTAGCCTAAATAGGATGAAGACTCTCAAATTCACAACATATGAATTTTAGTCATTATGGATGTGAGACAAAAGTTAACACTTTAAAGTAGCATTTTAATAAATAAGTGTAAAATTTGGCCAATGCTTTTAAATGGCTACCGCCTCAATTCATCCAACAAACTTTGGAACTCATTCATGTTGCCTTATTCTCATTACATGAGATGTATTTAGCACAAGTGCTCCCACAAATGGTTATAAGAGGTCAGCCTGAAACTCTCAAGCCTCTTCTAACTGTGTAATCCAGCCCCAGTGAGACTTCCACCTGTGGGGACATATATATTTCACCACATCCAGCTTCATTTCTCCTGTCACAGAAAATGCCGACCTCTAGCTTCCCCAAAGGAGGCCTTGCCTCCATCTGTGAGCTCTTAAACCATGTGGCTCTGTCATTTCCCCTTAATTTAAGAAGAAAGTCAAGATTGCTATCTTGAATTCCTATGTTAATGTTAATGTTAATGATAATCCTTTCTATTTTTAGAAATACCATTTGGTGAAAAAAGAAATCAAAACACCTTCCTGGCCATTGGAGTCAAGGGAACCTGGAATGCATTTCCAAGAGACACTGAAGCCTCCTTATCTGGCTATTCCTGAGAAAAAGACAGAAAACCAGCTTCCTGGGATGATTAAAGTGCAAGACTGCCTAGAGGCCCCATCTTTTCCAAACCTTTGATTTAGTGACTTCTTTGGAACTTGCAAGAAAAGCAGCAAAGGTCTTCAACCTGTTGGCTTGGCTACCAGAACCCAATAAAGGACAGCACTAGCTAAGGGCAGGAAAGCACCCAGAAAACATGTGCTGTTGTTTCTAAAGGACAGAAAGAAATATCATCACAAATAACTCAAGGAAGAGGATATCTTGTGAGCTGAATCTTTGTCCCTTCCAATCACTGCCTGGAGCTCTTTTCCACTGGAATAGATTGATAAGTATCTATTAGGTTCAGAAAATGGTATGTCTCACTCAGACCTGGAACTAGAAGAAGGCAAGATACCTACAGCCTAGGCCTTAATATGCAAAGATGTGCAAAGGGCAGTTCAAATATTATTTGAAAAATAAGTGACCAGAATTCTAGTGCCAGAAAATTCTACTCTTCATGACTCACAGTTATTTTTTTTTAATAAGAACGAGTTTTTATTACAAATATGGCCCTAAGGTTCCAATAGATGGTAATAATAATAAAGAGAATAATACTTGGCATTTATATAGCACTTGAGGGTTCTTCCAATTGTCCTACATGCATTTTGTCAATTGATCCTCACAGTCTCCCTAAAAGTCCCCTCTCCAGAAAGCTGCCAAAGTGATATTCTTTTTTTTTTTTTTAAACCCTTACCTTCCGTCTTGGAGTCAATACTGTGTATTGGCTCCAAGGCAGAAGAGTGGTAAGGGCTAGGCAATGGGGGTTAAGTGACTTGCCCAAGGTCACACAGCTAGGAAGTGGCTGAGGCCAGATTTGAACCTAGGACCTCCCGTCTCTAGGACTGGCTCTTAATCCACTGAGCTACCCAGCTGCCCCCCAAAGTGATATTATTAATTCACAGGTTAAGCTGTATTTCTTGCAATTGCAATTGCAAAGATGCAAAAGCCCTTAATAATCTTCTCCAGATTGTCTTTGCAGTCTGATTTCACAATATTCATGCATTCTGTGTCCTAGTCAAATGAAACTATTTGCTGTTCTTTGTACAGACAATGCACCTTTCCTGTCTCTGTGACTTGGTTCAACAGATTCTCCCATTCTTCTAGAATACTCTCCCTCTTTGTTTTACTTTTCTGGAATCTATAGATTCATTTAAGATTCAGTTCCAGGCAAAAATTGAGACACTAATGCATTATTGGTGGATCCAACTATTCTGGAGGGTAATTTGGAACTATGCCCAAAGGGCTAAAACACATTGTATATACCCTTTGATCCTGTAATACTACTACTAGGTTTATATCTCAAAGATATAAAAAAGGGAGGGGGGACTGATTTGTACAAAAATATTTATAGCTGCTCTTTTAGTGGTGGCAAAGAATTGTAATGAGGGGATATCTATCCATTGGAGAATGGATGAACAAGTTATGGTATATGATGGTGATGGAATGTGAAGATGGGATTAACTCTCCCCTATATATTCTTTAGATTTTAGCCATCAGGAATGTATATACTTCTACTTAATCCATAAGTGGGTGGGGGTGGGGGTGGGAGTCTATGACCCACATGTGCTGGTGAGTGACAAATCAAAAATAGCTGGCTGTCTCCTGGGCAGTCCAAAGCAAAGTTAAAGCAGCCATTGATCCACTTAAAAAAGTGGAAAGAAGGCACAGGAAGTGACACAAATAACTGCCTTTAAAAATGGTGGTAACTTCTTAAGACCAGGTTTTTCCCCTTTGAACTTACTTGGCCTTGTTGGATCTGGGGCTTGAGACCTCAGACTGCTTCCCTTTGGACTGCCACTTGAGTGAGTGAAAAGGCTGACTCCTATTCCTAGTTTTTCTGGAAGGACTAGCCTCTGGAGAGGCCCCTCATCTTGGGGAAGGTCTTGTGGCTAGAATCTTTGTTTAATTTACCTTTATTCCCTCCCCCTCTTTTGCTGGGGCCTCTGAAGCCCTGCCTGGTACAGACCAGGTTGGAGTAATTCTCTCTCTCTCTCTCTCTCTCTCTCTCTCTCTCTCTCTCTCTCTCTCTCTCTCATTTTCCTTACGTTCACTCTTTAATTTCAGCAACTACACTCATATATATTGAGTCCAACCATAATTTTACCTTTTACAGAAATACTATTGTGCTGTAAGAAATGATGAACAGAAAGATTTCAGAAGAACTGGAAAGACCTACATGAATCGATGCAGAGTGAAATAAGAAGGACCAGGAGAACAGTGTGCCATGTACAATAAGAGCAATATTTTGGAATGATCAGTTGTGAAAGAAATAGCTACACTCAGCAAAACAATAATCCAGTGCATTTCTGAGGGACTATTGAAAAAGAATGCTATCCACCTCCAGAGAAAGAACTATTAGAGTCAAAATGCAGATGAAAGCATATAATTTTTCACTTGTTTATTTGGGGTGTTGTTTTATATGATTATTCACTTATAAAAATGAACAATATGGAAATAGGTTTTGCATGAAAATACATGTATAACCCAGATAAAATTTATTGCCAGCTCAAGGAAAGAGGAAGGAAGGGAGAAAGGGAAACAATTTGGATCATATAAGTTCAGAAAACTTATGTATAAATGTGTTATTATTACATGTAATTGGTAAAAAATAAATAAAGCAATAATAAAATATCCAAAAATTACTTTAAAAATATCCAAAGTGCTCTCTCTTACCCAAGACTATTTAATATGCTCAATTCTTAGTGTTCTCCTCCTTCCTCAACTTATTTAGTATTGGATTTGTATGCAATCATTCAATAAACTATGTGTCATCTATCAATCATCTTTATCATTTCTGTCTTCTATCTACATTTATATTTTTGCATTTATGTATATGCGTATCTCCCTATTTATATATTTATATATTGTTCCCCCTGATAGAACATATGATTCTTGAAGGCAAAAATTGATTGCATTTTGTCATTATATGACCACCACTTTGTAAAAATTAAAATTAATGTGCAATAATAAAAACTTTATATTTTAAGAGATTTATTAATGATTACTAGAAGTAAAGGAATAAAAGGGTATCCAAATAAAAACCACATGCCCATGGCTAATCAGCCTATTCAAAATCTTCCTCTTACCACCTTCTCAATAGGAAGCCAAAGAGGACAACCTAGGAATGCCCATTGAATTTATTCCCTGTCTACAGGAAGTATGTAACGACAGGAATTCAGTGGGCTCCCAGTAAATGTAGTTTTTAGGGTAACAGATTTCTAATTACACAACTTGGAACACAGTGAGTGACTAATAAAATGCATGTAGAATCATAAGAATTTTTTATAAAGCTTTAAATCTTACAAAAAACTTTTCTCATAATAATTCTAAACTTTAGGTAGTACTGTTATTATTTTTATTTTATAGATGAGGAAACTAAGGCTTAGAAGGAAAAATGAAATAGAACAAGTATTCATTTAAAGTCTACTATGGGCCAGCCACTATACTAAGCACTGAACAAATATTACCTTCTTTAATCTTCACAACCCTGGGAAGTAGGTGCTAATATTATTCCCATTTTTCAGTTGAGGAAATAGAATCAGACAGAATATAAGCATACACTGAAAATAAGTGTCTGAGACTGGATTTGAACTCAGGTCTTCCTGACTCTAGGCCCAGTACTCTATTCACTGTGTCACCCAAGTTAACCTATCCATGCTTGTAAAACTGGAAAGCATCAGAACTAAGATTTGAACTCAAGGCTTCTGACTTGGAATTCATTGCATTTTTCATGTCACCCTTCTAATGTCTAAATTAAGTATTGTAGGAAGGGAGCCATTGACTGCTGTTCTTTTAGCTGCATGGACAGCCCTTAGCTCTAGAATGATCAAATTGGATAAAGGAAATGACGGTCAGGCAGAGATTTATGAGGACTGTGGAAACCAGGCAAGACTTCCCCTACAGTCTTAGTACCATTGTTACTGCTCCACAGACTACATTCTTTCCACCACACTCCCACACCCCCAGCCCTTCCCCATGACTCATTCTTCTTCACTGGTTAATGTTTTCTTCCTCCCTTCAGCCTACTTTCCTTTTTTCCTTTCTTCAGAGAAGAGCACACATTAGATAGTCAGTTATATGCCAGAGAGGGAGAGGACAGGTCACTTACCTGGAATGATATCAGAAAGGAGCTTAGGGGATGAAAAAGATTTAGGAATACTGATGCTGCCCATCTTATCAGAGATCCTCATAGGCTCAAAGAAGAGATGGTATACATTACAGGAAGACATGCTACTTTCTCATTTTAGTTTCCTTATTTTTCCTTTATGTCACAGAAAGTTGGAAGAGTTCACATCTGTTTCTAACACAAGCTTTAAATCTGACATTACCAAATACCATCCAATAAACATCCTTTTCAACATTAGAGGAGGGTACAAACTGAATAAGATCTCAGGATTAAGGTCAAGGACCTATGGTGATTTTCAGTAACTAAAATTTACATAGTTTTAAGGTTTGTATAGCACTTTGCAAAGTATTATCTCATTTATTCTCACAATAATACTATAAAATAGATACTATTACTATCACCATTTTACAGCTGAGGAAACTGAGGCTCAGATAGGGTTGAATTATTTGCCCATGAACACACAGCTAGTAAATGAGTAAGGTATATTTCCAACTCAAGTTTTGTTCATTTTATGTCCAGCTTTCTATCTACTATGCTAAACTTCCTGCTTAAAATGCCTATCTTTAAATAGGAATATGTGGATATACTAGAATTATATTTTTAGGACTTATAAATTAATGTATGAGGTCCTAGGATATTTATTTCCTCCCATAATTTGTAAAAACTAGTGTAAAAATATTAGCAATTGGTTAACTGCAAAAGTCATAAAACACTTTTCTCCATTAGATTTTTATATACTATATGCTCTCATCTGGTCTTACAAAAAACACTGATTCCAAAAAAGTAAATCTTCCAGGTGCCAATACCTGGAAGCGCTGGCATCATACCCATGTACTCTTGTATTATACTTGGCCTTCTTCCCAGAAGCAAAATTTTGTTTGCACAATATAATGTTGCATGAGGGCATTTTTCTTCTTTCCTCTCAATGTGCAGATGTCCATCTCTTACCTAAAAAGAAGGAAGGTCTATCATGTAACTTGGCACCAAGACGTGCTGAAAAAATTATTTTCTTTATTTGCCATCACCAGTGTCATTGATGGTCCTCTTTTGTAGGACAGAAAGACTCTGAAATGAAAAAAAAAATAAATGACATTAATAAAGCATTTGAAAATTTACAAAGTATTTCCATGTCTTTAGCTCATTTTAGTCATGCCATGCCTTTGTAATATAAGTACTAGAGTTGTTATTGCTTCGAATTTACAGATGAGAAGACTGAGGCTCAGAGACACTAAGTTACTTTCCCCTAGTTGCATAATCAGTACATTTTTAAAGTACTATTTGAAACCAGTTCTGTGTTGTACACAGTAACTGAAACATTATAGAATGATCAAACGTGATAGACTTTGCTACTACAGCAATGTAACATTCAGGACAATATCAAGGGATTTATGAGAAAGAATGCTATCCACATCAAGAGAAAAGAACTGTGGGAGTAGAAATGCAGAAGAAAACATTTGACTTATCACTTGTTTATATGGACATGGGATTTGGGGGGTTGGTTTTAAAAGATTACTCTATTACAAAAATGAATAGTATGGAAATAGGTATTGAGTGGTAATACATGTATAACCCAGTAGAATTGCTTGTCAGCTCCGGGGGGGGGGGGGGGGGAGGGAGGAAGAGGGGAGGAAGACAACATGAATCATGTAATGAAATGTAATAAAAATATCTTTTAAAAATAAAACAAAAATTATATTAAAAAATAAAAGAAACTAGTTCTGTCTGACTTTAAATACAATTGCTACCATCTACTATCATTTATGAATGAAGGGACTGAGTTATAATCTATATGTTTTTTTTTTTTAATATAAGCCAGTTCAGCCCGCCACTCAGAGTAGTCTGTGACAAGATTTTAATTGACTGACAGCACTGGGTTTAGATAGAAACCAACCATTTAATTCCTGAGCCTGTGAAAGTCAATACCAAGAGTTTAAGATCTTTGATGTGCTTTTGATAGTACACTTTAGATGATTTTTAAAATTATTGGGTGATCTAGAATGATGTTGCTTAGGAAATGTGCTTGGATTGGTTGGGAAAACTTGGCAACCATCTATGGATTATCTATAAAATAAAAATTCAGTTTGGAATTGGGTATTCGAATGGGTGGCAAGTCAGGAGAAAATGTTCTAGCCAAATTCCTTGGAAGGAATTGCTTGGGGATGAGGGTAGAGGAGAAGGGGATTAGCTTCTGACTTGGTCTCAATCCTTTCCCTTCCACTCCTTGAATAAAAGACAACCTTGTTAGCTGTGGAAAAACATAAGATACTGACTTTTTCAGAATCAATTGGTAGAAGTGTTGGGTTCACAAGTTGAGGACCTGAGGAAAAAAGGAAAGGTAGGAAGGAGGGAGAGAAGAAGGAAGGAAAGAAGGAAGAAAGTAATCCTTTATTAAATTTCTACTATGTGCCAGATACTCTCCTAAGTGCTTTATGATTATTATCTTATTTGATCCTCACAACAACTCTGGTAAATAGATGCCCTTATCCACATTTTACAGTTAAGGAAACTGAAGTAAACAGGGGTTAAGTGACTTGCCCAGAGTCACACAACTAATAAATGTGTGAGGCCAAATTTGAGTTCAATTCTTCTTGACCGGAGGTCCAGGGCTCTAGGCATTATGGTGCCACCTAGATGCTTGTAGATTCAAGGCTCTATAAGGATTCCAGCAGGAAGAGCTAATGCTTAAGGAACATCCTGATGCCTGTTGGAAAAATACTTTCCAAGAGATGTGAGTAGCTCTTTTATGACACTTGGGTTTAAGTCATACAATGACATATGCTGACTGTTTGATTCTTGGCAAATTGCTTAACCACTCAGTACTGAAACACTAGGATACACTGAGGTGTGCGAATGGTGTAATCCACCAAGGGATAACCCAGTCCCCTTTTAGTGCAGTGAGGCAGTTGGGACTGCACTGGGCCAGAGTGCAACTCAGTCTTCCAAACAGTTGTTGATGTAAAACTAACAGGTTTATTATTAAAACAAAAAGGGAGGGAGGGGGGATTTAGGAACAAGGACGCCCTAATCTCTAAGGTCTCTCATTTCTCACTTCTCCCTAAGTCCATCGTGAGATGGAGCCTTCTGTTTCTTGATGCTACCTGCCACTCCCTGCTTCTAGCTAATATTTCCCAAATCTTCTTTATACTTCCTAACACTATAAATCCTCCCTGGTTGGTTTAGATAGATTTGATAGGTTTCCAAGATAGATAAGGATGAACTCCAGGTATCTGAGTTCACCCTGGAAGGACCAGGCCTGAGGTGAATACCTCAGCCTCCACACCAACCAAAGACTCTGGATAACTCTTTCCTTTGTCAGGGTTAAAAGTATATAGGATCTTCTTTAGGTATGCTTCATCTTGTGACAAAAGGTACTCCCAAAGGAAATCAAAAGATTTCCCTTCTCTCACCAACAAGCTTGGTAAAATAGATTCAGCAGAGATCAGCTCCTTCCTCTCTTAGCTCTAGGACAGGAAGAGCACAATTGATCATTGCTCCTTCAAATTCTCTCCTTCCTTCCTCACCACATTCCAGAATCTTTCTTTTGAGTTCTTAGCATGTGGTCATGCTAGCCTCTGCAAACCATCTTTTAACTAAACTTAAATTCTTTTCTATTTCAATTACTTATACCATAAAAATACATTGGGCCAGGGGTTCTCAAATTTTTTGGCATCAAGATCTCTTTATATCTTTAAAAATTATGAATCCTTTCCCCCATTCCCAAAAGAGCTTTTGTTTATGTGGTTTATACTAATACATCATGTTAGACATTTTATTATCTTAATATTGTGTTCAAGATAATTTTGACTTTGTAAATGCCATGAAATTATATTGTGGAATCTCAGTGATCCTACAAAAACTTTGAGAACTTTTGCTAAGATCATACTTTTCTGAGAAGATATAGAACTGTTTTGGTAGTGTTTTCTCACATAGGAGTTCCCTATACCATTGAATTCATAGGTTCAGTCTCTATTCCTCTTCTTTGATTCATTCTGTTCTCATTCTATGCCATCTATTATGTCGAGGAGTTCCCTCACTAACAATCATTCCAAATCTTCAGATTCATTCTTGCTTTCCTGATGGGCAACTAGACCAATGTTTTTGTGTAAGAGTAGGATAATATTTTATTTTCTTTCTATTACCTTTCTTGATACTCAACATTCTTTTGCCTTTTTCTAACTGCAGTAGGACATGTATCCATTATCTTTAATATTTAATCTACAATGTCTTCTAAATTCCTTTTTTTGGGTACTGATATTGATCCTTTAGAGTAATTTCCTTCTCTATTCCTTGGACAATTTCCTTCCTAAGTGTATTGCCTTCCTACTGGCTCCCTTGAATCCCACCTTCAACTTTTCTTTCCACTTGCATGGTCTTATAAAATGTTTTGATTTTAATTCTCTTTCACTGCCCTTTAGAGTTTAATAACATTGGGAAATCTGTAGATTTCATACTGTACTCACTCAGATTTTATATATTTCAGTACTTTAGAACTATAATTTCATGAGTAGGGATATTCCCTCCAATCAATCAGTCAACAAATATTTATTAAATGCCTACTAATATCAGATACGATTCTAGGTATTGAAATACAAAGATAAAACATTTTCTGCCTTCATGAAACTTACATTTTATCCTCTACTGACTCAGGTTGCCCAACAACACAAATCACACTTCTTGCTGCCATAAGCTGTTGAGGTGAAACAATAAAAGTCATCTAGTGGCCAAATTGGTAATGAGCTTCTTTGAACTGTAGGGGTTGATCCATAGACCACAGATATTTTGTTCATCACCAAGCTTGAATTTGAAGTCTTTCTACTTGTGAAGGATGGCCAGATACATTGTTCTGATCATATAGTTTTTGAGTATCCAAGGCCACTTCCAGGGTAGGAAAAGGTAATCGTTTAGGACATACTTATAAAGGTATCAAGACTAATCTGAATACTGATTTTTTTTAAACCCTTACCTTCTGTCTTGGAGTCAATACTATGTACTGGCTCCAAGGCAGAAGAGTGGTAAGGGCTAGGCAATGGGGGTCAAGTGACTTGCCCAGGGTCACACAACTGGGCAGTGTCTGAGGCTAGATTTGAACCTAGGATCTCCCATCTCTAGGCCTAGCTCTCAATCCACTGAGCTACCCAGCTGCCCCTTGAATGCTGATTTTCAAAGGAACTAATTTTATTTCATTCTTCATCTGGAGAAGTGGCTTTTTGTCCCTATCCTTTTTTTCCCTAAGTCAATTCCCTATTCTTGATCAACTAGGCTCTTTTCTACCCTCGTGATCTGAAAGAAAATAGCCTTTGAAATATAACCTTGATAAAGGTGTTGGGGACTTCTAAACCTATTACATCTAATTGTTCTCCTTTGTCAACACTCATAGTTGTCTTATTGAAGAATTCTAATGGGTTTTATTAGTCAGATAAGATATATTTCTTGCAAAGTATTTCATTTATTTAAAGTGAGTCTTTCTTTTGTTAAAGATTCTACCAGCTAGCCCAGGATAAAAGAACATATGTATATACAATAAGTATATCACTAAGTGAATTCATAAGTAATCGTCTACACTTTTATTTTCCACACCAAACTAATTTCAAATTATTCTATTGATAATTACCTATTCTATTGTTATGGACAAGATGGATAGATATTGACTACAAAGTAAAGTAGTTAGGTAGCTTTTGAACTGGTACAATGGCTTGACACAGAAAATTGTCATTAATTGTTTGATACCGCTTTGGAAGGAGTTTGAGTTTCCTAAAATCTGCCCTTGATTGACTATGTGTCATCTAATATTTTTATCAATAACTTGAATAAAAATAAACGGCATGGTTGAACAGATAAATTTTGAATTTTCAAATGAAACAAGTTAGTTAGTCCACTGTATGATAGAGTAAGGATGCAAAGAGATTTTGAAAGAACAAAACAATGGGCCAAGCCTAGTAAAATGGAATTTAATAGGACCAATATAATATGTTGCCCTGGAGTTGAAATAATCAACTTCATAGGTATAAAATGGGGATATATTGTTAGACAGTTATTCTGATTAACAAAAGAAAAAGCTCTAAGCCTTAGCGGTTTGGAAATGCAACCTGTTTTAACAAGATGATGTTGAACCTGACAGTTAAAACAATAAGAGAAGTATAGTATATTAAAGTTGTGAAGTTATAGGTAAGATCTTCATTACCCTTGTCAGATAAATTTCTAATAATATGCTCATATTTGGATACTGTACTTAAAGAAAGGCCTTCATAACCTAGAGAGAATCTGGAAGAGGATAACAAAAATGCTAAAGGGTCTTAAAATAATGCCATGATTGGATTGACAGAAGAAATTGGGATGTTTATTATGAAAAAGAAAAAAAATGAGAAGTGATATACAATAGCTATATTTAAATATTTAAAGAATTTCATATAGATGGAAGATTCAACTTGGTGCAACCAACAGGAATAATTTCCTTTTTTAGCCTTCAAAAAGTATTTGTTTTGCATTTGTCTGATGTACTGATATATGTCGCATATGAACAATATATATAACAAGATTATTATACATGGGTGTGCCCTTTCTCATCTACTATACTACAATCTCCATGACAGCAGGGATCTGTGTCAGATAAACTTTCTTTCTTTCAGCATAATGTTCTGCATATAGTAGGTGCTTGATAAATGCTTATTAAATTGCTGTTGAATTATTTGGTGAAGTGTGGTATTCCACAGATGTTATTATTTAATTTTATAAGATGGATATTGACAATGTTCACTTCCTGCATTCCACCACCCTCCCCCAACTCTATCAGCATCCACATCAATCTAGCAACAGGATTCTAATACTTTTATATCCTTGATGAAAAAGGATAGCAGTATGAAAACATCTTCATGCATTCAAGGACTGATGGCTGTCTCCCCTAAGGGACTTCAGATTAAATGATTTCAGAAATCCCTGACTCATTCAGTAAGGAAAGAAACACAGAAACAAGGCAGGCAGGCAGGGAGAGACATGTGTGCCACTGTTCCATGAATAACTAGGTGATTTCAGCTCTCAGTCCTATCCAGTTGGCACTTGTCTACAGTTCCAAGTAACTGAATTGCTTTTTAAGGAAAAATGTGTTGCACTGCAAGCTTTCATGACCATCTGAATTAGTTTGGACTTTTAAAAAATGCCAGCATAGAGAAACACCACCAGTGTTGACTGAGGTCATTTATTTGGGAGTCAGAAATGGTAGTGTTTTGTCCTACACAGAACATATATTTGTTCCCATTTGTCATGATTTTTATCCCAAACTCCTTTTGTTCATACAATGAAGAGATTAAAACAAAGAATCAAAATTAGGCTAATGCCTGCAATGATTCTGAAAGAGTATTATGATGGGCAAAGAGTAAACGACCTGGGCCCTCTCAGGCCCTCATCTGCTATTTAATTACCAATAAGGTAATGCACTTAAAGCTTTTCTAAATCTCAAAGCATTAGATAAATATTAGCTTTGGAAGGTATAGCCATGTCACCTGAGAGCAACCCAGTTTACCTCAATTGCCTTCATCTGCAAAATAGGTACAATGATTTTGCCCAACCTACCTCACAAGATTTTTTTGAAGATCAAATTTGGAATATTTTACAACCATAAATCATATTAAAATAGGAGTTTTGTGGATAATCATAACAAAGTTTTATAATATTCAACAGTCATTTATTAAGTACCTACTATGGGCCAGGCATTGTGGCAGGCTTTGGGAATACAAAGACAAAAATTAAACAATTGTGACCTTAAGGAATTTATATTCTATGGGGAAGTGTGTAAGGGGTGGGGAGTGACATGTACATAGATAAGCAAAATCCAAATGTACATAAATATAAAAGATTGGGGGGAGTATGGAAATAATTAGAATAAGGTTCTTCAAGGACAGAGGACTTGGACTAAGCCTTGCAGAAAGCTTCCCAGAGGCTTAGGTTTATAGGGACAGTATGGCAGGCAGAGGGAAGATTCTATGCAAAGGCATGGAAATTGAAGCTGGAAGGTCAAGTCCAGAGAACAGCAAGTAGTTCCATTTCACCATAATACAGAATGCGTAACAGAAGAGAAATGTGTAATAAAGCAGACAGATTGTAGCCACATTGCAAAGACCTTTAAATATCAAACTAGAGGAAATAGGAAGCCAATGAAACTTCCTGAGGAGGAGAGTAGATCATAAAATCACAGATTTAAACTTGGAAGGTTACTTTAGAGATTATTAAATCTTCCCCATTTTACAGATGAGAAAATGGAAATCTAAGGAAACTAAGAACTTGACCATGGCTGTATAGTTAGCATCGAAAGCAGGATTCAAACTTTGGTCTTCCTGACTCCAGGTTAGTGCTCTATCCACTAGATCATGCTTCCTCGCAGTACCGTTCTAAGTGACATGCTCAGACCTATAAATTAGGAATGTATAATTTTATAACATTATGTTATTATATTAAATAATAATTATTGTGATATTATAATAAATGATACTTATTGGTATATTAAATTCCATTTTTAGGAAAGTATGTATCAGGAAAGAAATGTATATATTTAGGATAGTATTCATTTAGGAAAGAAAGTATCTGGAACAGAGAATTAGAAACTGGATCCTAAACTCACCCAGCCAGAACCTGACAGAAACTTGGCACTGATAATATTTTTGTCATGAAGCAACAGCTAAGAGAGTAACTACCCCATGAAATCATGGCTTCATTGAAGTCTCAGAGAAAGAGATGCTTCAGATGTTTAAGGCTTATTGTAAAAAATAGAAACTTATCTACGTATCAATTTCCTGCCATAGATATCCAAAGTATCCTTAGAGGTAAGGGGGATCCAAGTGACATAACAACTACCTTCTCAGGAGTCTTTCTCAGGCTTTGTATATTTTCAAATTTTGCCATCTTTGTAAAAGCTGATGATCATGTGGCTTTCATTATTCACTTTTGTCAGGCCTGCTCCACTTCTGTCTCTGAAATTTTCAAAAAACAAACACTCTCTACCCAAGGATGTGCTCTGTTAAGATAGTCAGCCCTCCTACCCCCAGGTACTCTCTCTCAAGATATTGCTGTCTAGTCATTTTTCTATTGTGTCCAATTCTTCGTGATATCATTTGGGATTTCTTTGGCAAAGATACTGGAATGGTTTGACATATCCTTCTCTAGTTCATTTGACAGAGGGAAACAGTTAAGTGACTTGCCCAGGGTCACCACATAACCCTTAAGTATCTGAGGCTGAATTCAGACTCAGATCTTCCCAACATCAGTCTACTGTATTACCTAGTGGCCCTGTCCCTCTCAAGATAAGATGCTCTACTTAAAAAAATATTTTAATAAATATAAGCTATGAAGTAAGGATCAAGGAGAGAATGGGAGACTTGCTTGTTTGAAAAGTAGAATGATATACTGGAAAGAGCCTTGGACATAAGTCAGAGAACCTAGGTTAGAATCCTAGTTCTCATAATAGCTGTGTGGACCATAAACACGTCTCAATTTTATAATTTGTAAAATAGGGACAATATTGTTTATCCTCCGTCTCTCCCTCCTAGGTTTCTTGTGAACTTTGGAAACCATAGAACACTTTATAAATAGGTTTTCATTATTACTAAATGTAACTGTAGCTGGAATGACATAATGTTAATGTACTAAGATAGAAAAAAAACTGGGAATTAGGCCTAGTTTGCTTGTAATCATGGTTCAGTTTGGCAAACCAGATCTGTCTTGGGGGAACTTGGATCTGGGATCTAAGTTGTCTCATCATACTTTTTGCATTTGTAGGCATTCACATCGTCTTAAGATAGAGATTTAGAGAAGGGACCTCATTTTACAAATATAGCAGAAAACCAAGAGGTTGAGTCATTTGCTCAAGGTTATACAGATAGTAAATGGTAAGAAGAATTGTGAACTTTGGTTTTCTGGTTATATATCTATCACTCTCTGTTTTTTTGCTCTGTAGCTCTTCTGGTACCTGACAATCAATTACCCAGTTCCTTGGGGAGCAGCATGTGTTTTGGTGGAAAGAACAGTGGTTCTGGAGTCAGAGGGTCTGGTTTAAATCCCATTTCTGACATTTAGTGCCCATAAGATCAAGGGCAAGTCATTTAGCCTCTCCACTTCAGTCTCCTAATATTTAAAACAAAAAGTTTGGAATAGAAAAATTCTGAGATTTCTTTCAAATCTCAGCCCATGATCTTTGACACTGGAAGGCAACTTTGTTATGGCAGAATCAATCTGCAAATAGGATTTAAAAATAAATATTTTACTAACCAATTTGCATAATGCTACCCCAATTCAAAACACTTTCAAATGCATTATCTCCTTTGATAGATAAGCTATGGACTCTGACTCCTTAGAATAAGACATTTACTTGAGAGTCTTCAGTATGGGCCTGGAAGGAATGGATTAAATGTCCTCTGGATTTCCTTCTCCACTTTATGGTCCTAACCTATGATGTCATTTCTACAGAGCATTATATCCATTCTAAAAAAAATTAGCAACTGTTTTATGATTTGGGGGAGGCAGGGAATGGGAGGAGCAGACCTAGGATTTCATTTAGCATAAGGAACTATTCAGGAAGAAAATCCCCCTACCAAAGTAGATGTTTGTTCTGCAAATTGCATTCTTAGAGAGGTACCTAGGGCTAGGATGGTGGGGGAGGAGAAACTGAGAAGTTAATTGACTTGTCCAAAGTCACACAACCAATATGTGTCAGAGGCATTATTTGCATCTAGAACTTCTGACACTAAGGGTGCCTTATATACTGTGCTATATTCTAAACTCTATGATTGTTTTTTAAATCCTTACTTTCTGTCTTGGAAACAGTATTGTTCCCAATGCAGAAGAGCAGTAAGGGCTAGGCAATGGGGATTACAGTGACTTGCTCAGGGTCACATATCTAGGAAGTGTCTGAGGTCAGATGAGAACCCAGGACCTCTAGTCTCTGGGCCTGGCTCTCAATTCACTAAACCACCTACCTGCCCTGAGCTCTATGATTTTATATATTTCTGTGCTAGGTTCCAGCATATATAAGAAAGAACTCTTCTCTAAAGGGAATAAAATAGGGACAGCATTTTTCATTAAAGTGGTAGGTGCTAAAGGATTTCTATTTCTAGCTAGTTTTGCAATAAGGAACTACTGGAAATTTATGAAAGGGACCACAAATGTAGAAAACAGAAGTTTTAAGTTCACATTATGCAAAGACCTGCTGTTCACCCAGAAGACAGCTTTAAAAATTGGTTTTCAAGTTATTTGCTGAGAAAACTCCTCCAAGGGATTGGGCACCAGGTAACCATTTAATGAAGTGAGTCAAAGGCTCCAGTCAGATTAGTAATGTGTAGCAGGCTGACTCCCAGAGCTTTCTGTTAGCAGATCACTTTCTAAACTCAACTGGAGCCAAACCAATGAAGATGGGCTGACAGAGAAGCCTTCTTTTCTTTTTTTTCTGTTCTCAAGGTCACATGCCCATAGTTCATTTGGCCTAGGGTGTTTTCCTTAAGATTGAGAGAAAGAAATCCTTCCTTCAGATACATAAGGAAAGCTGTAGCTTATGTGCAATTTTTTTTTAACCCTGAGCCTTAGGAAAGGTTTGAAAACAATTCTGTAAGGGGAGCTTATATTACTCTTAACCATGTGATTTTTATGATTATGGGAGAAGGGTTGAGTGTTGGTGGTAATCAGACTAGCTGGACTCTATAGTATGGTGCCAGGAGTAGTAAATAGGGGAACCTCATATATCAGGTGCATATACCTACTTCCTGTTTCCAGTCCTTGATATTGGATGATTATGCCTTCACACAAAGTATGGCATATAATTACACAATGAAATAGGGGAACTCTTCTTGCCAAACTTAAGATGATAGAATCACAGACTTAGAAATAAAAAAGGACCTATATGTCACTTAATCTAGGTCTTCATCTTATAGAAGTGCAAATTGAAATTCAGAAAAGTAGACTTGCCCAAGGTCATAGAAATAGCACAAAGGAGAAGTAGAATCTGAATCCAGGAGCTCACATTAAAACCAATTATCTTTCAATGTACTGCTGGGAATTCAAGGTCTTCCTTAACTTTTATTCAACTTATCTTCCCAGCTATCCTTTCCACTATTACCTTGAAAGTACCTTATATTTCATTAACCAATCACATTTACTAAGCTTTATTTATATGAGGGCCCTAAGAAAGTTATATAAAAAGAAATGGTACTATATCGACCTATAAGTAACTCACTTTCTAATGAGTTCCAGTCAAATGAAATTATTTGTCATTCATGAAAACATTCTTCACCTTTTCCCTTCCTTGCTCATGCTACTTAGTTAACCTTGATACTTTTTCTCTCTCTAATGCCTCACAGTATCAAATGATTGAAATTCCATTTATTGGAATTTATTAAAGTTTAATTAAACTATGTTATAAAAGAGTAGTAGTGGATTTTTATTTCAGATTGTTATAAAATAAAAAGGAATTATTTTTTTTTAAATTCTAGAATATGCTCTACTGAAACTATGCTAGGCATTCCTAACAGATTCACAGAGGACACAATTGTGGAAAACAGAGAAATTATAAGGCATGCAGCAAGACAAGAAGCAATGGCTGGAGGTTGATGAGCTGTCAATTAAAGGAAGATTGCATTTGGAATGTTACTGGAAAACAATTGAAGGCAAGAGCCAACTGCTGACTGATTTCTGGCTTCTTGGCTGATGGTGGTGACTTTGAAGGAAGAAGCTGGGTTTATCTCCGGGACTTGGGATAATCAAGCTGGAGGTGGTCTGGCTGATTTGAAGGCAGAAGAAGAAGGACAATAGTCCATATATATTTCTCTCCGACTTTCTCTGCTTCATGGTAGTAACTGATTTGCCATTTATCTCAATATACTCCAACCTAAGGCTCATTGTAGATAATAGGGAAACCTCCAACCCTCTTACCTCTATTCTTTACCCTTTCCTGTCTTCCCCAAATAAACCCCTTACTTGAGATAAAAGAAGATAAAGACTATATCATTTGAAACATCATAGCTCACCCTGAATGACTTAGAAGGAGGCTGAAGAAGAAAAGAGGAGGGGAAGAAAGGGAGGCTGAAGAAAGGCTGGAAGATAGAAGAAGGCATACAGGGAGGAGGATAGACAAAGAAAGAGGATAACTACCTGATTTATTACTTATCATTTATCCATCAAATATATCCCCTCGATATTATCTATTACACAATAGTGTATGGGATAGTTTAATGCCTAAGATGAAAAGATCCAAAAAATTTTTCAGAGACTTCTAGTTAAGATAATAGCATCAGATAATCATAGAGTATGCCAACTCTACAAATGTACTTCAGAAATGATCTAAAAATGGCATCAGATCAAATGATAATCAACTAAATGGATGACAATAAGAAAAAATTAAAGGGTGAAAATCAGTTTCGTATAAAAAGTGATGCATGAGAAGAAGAGTATATGAACAGAAGGAAGGACTAGTTCTGAAATGAACCTACTTTTACCTGAATTGGACAAATACATACATATAAAAAGCATGATCTAGTAGTTTATAAAAATCAATAAGGAAATAGGAAGGAAAAGTGAAATAGAACAATATTTAATAGAGTATATAGAGACAGGGAGGTAAGAGGCATAAACAACACAAACTTCAATTTCAGAGAGTGTTTCATAAATGGAGGGGAAAATTAAAATAATTTTTTTAAATTTAAGAAACTATGACCAAGTTCTTGATGGAAGAGGGGAAAAGAGGAGAAAAAGTAGATTCAAATTGTGTCAATTAGAAACCATTAGTATTGATTATATTTAATTCCTCTCAATATCCTTATCTTTGTAAAGGGGGGACAGAACATGGGACAAAGAGAGGAAAAAAGCATTATATAACACTATGGATGGAAATAGGTAATAATTATATTTATATATTACATATAATAATTATAACCATGAATGTTAATGGGAGGAATGTACCCATATATAGAAAGAGGATAACATGATGAATTAGAAAGCCAAATGCAGCAATATAGTTTTTCATAGAGTGATAAGGATTGCAAAGCAAACCTTAAATTACATATCTCATTTGATCATTATAACAACTCTGGGAAGCAGTTCTGTTATTATCACAATTTTATGAAAATGTAAACTTTTTACTAAGGCAAATAGTTAAGTGATTTGCACAGGGTCACATAGTATCTGAGACCATATTCGAACTTGGGTTTTCCTGATATCAGAACCAGTTCTCAATCCACTGAAATACTTAGTAGCCTTGAACAAAATATTATTTGTAATGAACAAAACTACAATTATGGTTTTGACCAGTATTTATTAAAAAACAGGAGATAGCAATCATCATCATAAACAGGGTAATAGTAATAAAAATAGATATGTTTAAAAGAGATAGAGGTGCAGTTAGATGGCTCAGTGGATAGAGAGTAGGCCTGGAGACAGGAGGTCCTAGGTTCAAATCTGGCCTCAGATACTTCCTAGCTATGTGACCTTGGGAAAGTTATCTAACCCCAATTGCTTAGTCCTATTGTTCTTCTGCATAACTCTGCAATGTTAGTAAGTATCCCTTATTATCACCATTATTTGATACAGACAAAAGAAATGAGAATTATAACATCATATGCAAGGGGATATACAAGAATCATTTACAACAAATACAGGAATAAAGCAAGATTATCCATTTCCCTGATATTATTTAATATATTTCTAGATATGCTAGTAATATAAATGAAAAAAGAGATAGAAATTAAAAATTTTAAGATAGGTAAAAAGGAGATAGGATAGCTAGTTGGCACAGTGAATGCAAGCCAGGAGTCAAGAAGACATCTTTTTTAATTCAAATATGATCTTAGACAATTACTAGCAGTATGATTCTGGGCAAGTCACTTATCCCAGTTTGCCTCAATTTCCTCATCTCTAAAATGAGCTGGAAAAGGAAATGGCAAACCATTCCACTATCCTTGCCAAGAAAAACCCAAATGGGGCTACAAAGAGTTGGATATAATGGAACAACAGTAACAACAACGGAGCAAATAAAACTAACTCTGATTTCTAATGACATGATGATTTAGAAAATCTCAAAGAATCAACAGTTACTGATTGAGACAATTACTAGTTTTAGCAAAGTTGCAGCCTATAAAATAAACTTTCCTAGTTTGGGAAGAACTTTCTAATACACATTAGCTTTGCAATAAACATCCAATAGAATTCAAAACCTTTGAAGGCAAAGATAGCTTTTAATTTTGTTTATGTATAAATGGTGCCTTATGGTTTGTAGGCACTTAATAAATAATTGTTTTTTAATTGACTTGATTCATTGAAGAATTGTTTGAGGAGTTGAGATTGTGGCTTTAAGGGTCCCTCCAAATTGAGTGAATTATCTTTACCTTTCCTCTTTCCCATTTTTTCTTAAAAAAAAAATTCAGTGGTCTCCTAGTCTTAATGTGTATATCATCTCACTGGGCATGATGACACATGTCTATCTATAATCCTTTTCTGATGGAGTCTGAGGTTGATAGATCATTTGAGTTCAGGAGTTCTTAGTTGCAATAGGTCTAAAGTTGATTAGGTTTCTGCATTGAGTCTGGCATTAATATAGTGAATGACTTGTAGTAAAGGGCCACCAGGCTGCCTGAGCAAATCAGTCCAGGTCAGAAAAAAAGAAATCATCCTATTAGGACATTGGTCCTCTTTAAAAAAATTTAAAAATATTTTTCCATATTTATACTGTAGCTTCCCGGCCTGCGAGAGGCTGCAAGGGTGAGAGAGAAGATAGAGATAGAGTAGAAGTTTTGATCCCGCGAAGGGCGTGAACGAGCCGACTTTAGAGATGTGAATAACCGAGTCAGTAGACAAATATTATTTGTATGAGCCCACAGCTAAGCTCCGACCACTGAGTGTTATCCAGGCTAAACCACCCAATGATCTCATTTAACACTATACTGGTCAGAAGATAATGCTAGCTCAGATGGAAAGGAGATCAGAAACTACAGGAGATAGATAATGCTAGGTAGCATTAGGAGAAAGAGAGGAAGTAAGGCAGGCCTGGCCTAAAGACCAGGCCTTAGTGAGAAAGATAGAGAAGAGAGAGAGACAGGGGAGAAGATCCTCCTTATCAAACCTGTGGATGCTCTTCAAGTGGGGTTATTATCCTCAGGTGAGTGGGACAAAGGAAAGCAAGGTTTCGCGCCTAAACTTCAGCCACGCTGGGAATAGAGCTCATTGCCATGCGCAGGATGGCCATGTGCTCACTCACAATCCTTGTCTCCCCATAATGTCTATGGGCTGGACTGCTACATATACATTATTAATTTTCTTTACCTCCCCCTCTCATCCCCCCTCTCAGACCCAACAAGTAATTCCACTGGATTATACAAATGTTATTGTTTGATACCTATTTCCATATTATTCATATTTGCAATAGATCAATCTTTTAAAACCAAAACCCCAAATCATATAACAATTTAAACAAGTGATAAGTTACATGTTTTTCTTCTGTGTTTCCTACTCACACAGTTCTTTCTCTGGATGTGGATAGTGTTCTTTCTCTTAAGTCGCTCAGGATTGTCCTGGATCATTGCATTGCTACTAGAGGCAAAGTTCATTACATTGGATTGTTCCACAATGTTTCATTTTCTGTGTACAAGGTTCTCTTGGTTCTGCTCTTTTTACTCTGCATTAGTTCATGGAGGTTCTTCCAGTTCATATAGGAATCCTTCAGTTCATCATTCCTTACAGCACAATTGTATTCCATCACCATCATATACCACAATTTGTTAGGCCATTCCCCAATCAATGAACATCCCCTCATTTTCCAATTTTCTGCCACCACAAAGGGTGATGAATATTTTTATACAACCCTTTTTATTATCTCTTTGGGGTTCAAACCTAGAAGTGGTACTGCTGGACCAAAGGGTAGGCATTCTTTTAAAGCCCTTTGGGCATGGCATTGATCCTCATTGAAACAACAAGAAGTATTGGGGATAATGTTGACTAATAGATTGAGGGCTTTTCCCAGACTCAGGATATTATAGGTTCAAATTCCATTTCTCTGATACATACTGACTGTGTGACACTGACAAAGTTATTTAAGCTCTCAGTGTTCTAGAAAAGCCTCAAAGACTACAAGTTGTGAAGGATGTCCAAATTTGGATTGGTAGATGGAATTTTTACACAGGAGTCTCCCTTGATCAAAGAAATTACAAGTTATGTCCCAATAGAGAAAAATATATAGTCAGTTCTCTAATAATTAGAACCTTGTCATATCTAACACCAACTAATTATTTCCTGGAAGAAAATATTCATGGTATATTAATAATGAGACTTCCAAATAATCTATGTCCTATTTTTCTTCTTAATCTCAAGCCATCCTTTCCAATTAATTTTTCAGTTGTTCATTGTGTCCTCTTTAGTAATGGGGTTTCTGAATATAAATGTATGTGTTATCTTAATTTGTATATTCTTGTCAAGTTTTAACTGGAAATTACATTATCTCATTCAAAAAATATTAACTCAAAAACTCCAACTATATATGTGTTTAAAATGAATATTATATAGAGATGGCCAAAAGTACTGTATGTTTGTATGTGAGTGTGGGGTGGGGTGGGTGTTTCTTGTTTCTTTTAAGCACAGAATGAAACCAATTCTAACAATTCCTTCATCTTTCTCTCTAAGCAAAAGTTGTGAACCTTCTTTCTTTTTTAGCTATAACTTCTTTCTGTCTTTTAGTTTAATATATAGCATTAAAGTCCATTTATAAATGCTTTTCCTTTCCTTCAGGGAGGAATTTCATATTGGTTAAAGATCATGTATTAAGAGTAACCAAAAAATAAATTATTGTTCATAGACTATCAAAAACTTATGAGACTAAAAACATCTTCTGTCCTTTGTTTTACCACTCAACCATCACCGTGAAAGTAGAAAGGGGCTATAGGAATAAAAGCTATTTTCAATTATTATCTATTTTACTAATTAGCAAAGGCCAATAATTCAATTCTTTATCTTCTAGACAATTTACTAGTGGTGATCCTTTCTCTAAATGGCTAGTCTCTTCCCCAGACAATTTATATGGTCAACTACGAGTATTTTACTTGGAGCCTTTCAGTCTTGATAGAACTAGGCAAGGGAGTCAGAATCAAGATGATGGTGTAGAGGCAGCAAAAGTTCAGACCTCTGAAAACCCTTCCTTACCAATTAAAAACCAAATGCTCCTAGGAGACTGAAAACCAAATCTAAAAACAGGGCAGAGCTAAGGAATCCTCCTGCTGGACTCAACTTAAAAGGTATGCCCCCCAAAAAACTGAAATTGAGAACACTCTGGTTTAAGGGGAAGGAAGAAGGAAAGACTCAGGACCCCTCTCCCACCTACAGTACTGATCCTTCAGCTGTGACTGGAATCTCTGGGTGGGTAAGGGCACTAGTCTAGAGGGAGTACCTTTCAGGCAAACCTGTGCCAGGGTCGGGGCTTTGGACACAGGCTGTGGGGAAGCAGCTGGAGAAGAAGCTCAGAGCAGGAAGCCTAGTCATAGCAGAGACACTTCATATTGCACCCCCTACCTGAGGTTTTGGCCTCAGGGCACATCCAGCTCTGTAAATTCAACTCTGCTGGGCTTAATATTATCAAGCCTTAAGAAGGCAGGGAAGCTCAAGCTGCAACATCCCTGATCCACAGTCTGCTCTGAGAGCCTTGCTAAGCTCCAAGGGTGAAGGTCAATAGAAAAGTCCATACCCACAGATCCAGCACATAATTAGGGGAGCAAAAGTACAGGTAACTACAAGGGAAGAAGAAGGGGCAAATATGAGCAAACAACAGAAAAAGAAAAAAGATATTACAATCAATAGTTTCTATCCAGGCAATGAACAAAGAGCAAATGGAACATAGGAGGATCAAGGAACAAAAAGCAAAAACACAGAAACTCCAGTGAGTTGGACACAAGCTATGGAAAAACTCAAATACAATTCAAAACACAAATAAGAGAGGTTGAAGACAACTGGGAAAAGAACTTAAAAAGCAAGGTAAGTCATCTGGGAATAGAGGCACTTGAACTAAAATGAGAAAATAGTGTCTTGAAAGCCAAAATTAATCAGATTAAAAATGAGGCAAAGAAGATGAAGGATCAGAAGGAGAAGGATAACCAAAAAACCAGAGATGAAATTCAGTCATTAATAACCAGAATACAACAATTAGAAGCAAGTGAATTCACAAGGCAGTGGGAAACTATAAAACAAAATCAAAAGAATGAAAAAATTGAGGAAAATATGAAACACCTCATTCACAAAACAGAAGATTTAGAAAATCATTCCTGGAGAGACAACTTAAGAATCATTGGTCTACCATAAGGCAATGACAAAAGAAAACGCCTGGAAATCATCCTACAGGAAATTATCCAAGAAAACTGCCCTGACGTTCTAGAACAAGAGGGAAAAGTAGAGACTGAAAGAATCCACAGATCACCTCCTGTACTCATTCCCCAACAGATAACACCCAGGAATGTTATAGCCAACTTCAAGAACTACCAGAGCAAGACAGAAATATTACAAGTTGCTAAGAAGAAGTAATTCAGATACCATGGAACTACAGTGAGGATAACACAGGATCGGGCTGCATCTACACTGAAGGTCCAAAAGGCATGGAATATGATATTTCAGAAAGCAAGGGAACTAGGTCTACAACCAAGAATCAACTACCCAGCAAAAATGTATATATTCTTGTAGGGGAAAGAATGGTCATTTAATAAAATAGAAGAATTCAAGGCATTCACAAAGAAAAGACCAGACCTGAACAGAAAATTTGATGCCCAAACATAGAACTCAAAAGAATCATCAAAAGGTAATTAAGAAAGGGGGGGAAAGCAAAAACAAAAACAAACAAACTTTTTCTTAGAGACCCAATAAGGTAAAATGATATGTATCCCTACAAGAAAAGAGGATATTGGTAATTCTTAAAAATTGTTATTATCACCTGGGTAGCTGGAAGAATTATACTTAGAGGGAACAGTGACAAACTGTATAAGATTAAATGCAAAAAATAAATATGTATATAAATATATGTATGCATAAATATGTATATGTTTACATATGTATATATATATATATATCTGACTAGAGTTTTAAAAAGAGGTTAATACTAAGAGAAATGAGAAAAGAAACAAAATGGGATAAATGTATATGTCACAAAGAAGCCCATGGTGGGAGGAGGAGAGAACATCAAACATCAATACACTAGAAGGGTAAAGAGGTTGGAGATAGGAAATACTCAATTTTTATGTGAATTGAAATTGACTCAAAGAGGGAAGAACAATCAAATACATTGGGGCAGAGAATTGATTTGCACCCTATAGGGAAGAAGAAGGGTAGTACATAGACTGGGGAAGGAAGCAATACAAGGGAGGGAGAGGGTGGGGAGGTAGTTTAAAATTACTGTAAAGAAAATAAGGGGGGAATAAGAAGGGGAGTAGAAAGGGAAGTGAAATAAGGGGGGATTAGGAGGTAATCATAATTCTGAATGTGAATGGAATGAATCCATTCAAAAAACACAAGCGAATAGCAGAGTGGATTAGAAACCAAAACTCTACCATATGCTGACTACAAGAAACACACATGAGGCAGGTAGATATACATTGGGTAAAAGTAAGAGAATAGAGCCATATCTATTGGGTATCAACTGAGAAAAAGAAGGCAGGAGTAGCAATCATGATATCTGACAAAGCCAAAGTAAAAATAGATCTAGTCAAAAGACATAGGAAAGGTAATTACATCCTGATAAAAGGCAGTATAGACAATGAGGAAATATCAGTACTCAATATGTATGCACCAAATGGCATAGAATCCAAATTTCTAAAGGAGAAACTAGTGGAGCTCAAGGAAGAAATAGATGGAAAAACTATACTAGTGGGAGACCTGAACCTTCCTCTATCTGAACTAGATAAATCAAACCAAAAATTAAATAAGATAGAGGGAAGAGAATGAATGAAATCTTAAAAAAATTTACAGTTAGTAGATATGTGGAAAAAATAAATAGGAACAAAAAAGAATACATCTTCTTTTCAGCAGCACATGGCACATTCACAAAGATTGACCACACACTAGGTCATAAAAGCATGGCATACAAATGCAGAAAAGCAGAAATAATAATTGCAACCTTTTCAGATCATAAGGCAATAAAAATAATGATCAGTAAGGGTACATGGAGAGGCAAATCAAAAATCAGTTGGAAATTAAACAATATGATTCTCCAGAATTGGATAGTTAAAGAGCAAATTGTAGAAACAATAAATAATTTCACTGAAGAACATGACAATGATGAGACATCCATTCGAAATCTATGGAATGCAGCCAAAGCAGTACGCAGGGGGAAATTTATGTCCTTGAGTTCATATATTAACACATAATTGACCATATTAACAAAACAAACTGACAAAACCCCCATGATTATCTAAATAGATGCAAAAAAAAGCCTTTGACATAAATCAATATTCATTCCTATTGAAAACACTAGAAAGTATAGGAATAGAAGGGACTTTTCTAAAAATAATAAACAGTATATATCTAAAACCATCAGCAAACATCATCTGCAATGTGGATAAACTAGAAGCCTTCCCAATAAGATCAGGAGTGAAACAAGGATGTCCATTATCACCTCTATTATTTAACATTGAACCAGAAACACTAGAAGTAGTAATTAAAGAAGAAAAAGAAATTGAAGGTATTAAAATAGGCAATGAGGAGACCAAGCTATCACTCTTTTCAGATGATATGATGGCCTACTTAAAGAATCCTAGAGAATCAACAAAAAAGGTAGTCGAAATAATCAACAACTTTAGCAAAGTTGCAGGATACAATAAACCCATATAAATCATCAGCATTTCTATATATTTCCAACACATCTCAGTAGCAAGAATTAGAAAGAAAAATTCCATTTAAAATCACCCTAGACAATATAAAATACTAAGGAATCTATTTGCTGAGACAAACACAGGAACTATATGAATACAACTATAAAACACTTTCCAAACAATTAAAACTAGATCTAAATAATTGGAAAAACATCTATTGATCATGGGTAGAATGAGCTAACATAATAAAAATGACAATCGTACCCAAATTAATTTATTTATTTAGTGCCATACCCATTGAACTACCAAAAAATGTTTTACTGAATTAGAAAAAACCATTACAAAGTTCATTTGAAAGAACATAAGATCAAGGATATACAGGGAAATAATGAAAAAAAAATGCAAAGGAAGGTGGCCTTGCATTCCCAGATCTCTAACTATACTATAAAGCAGTGGTCATCAAAACAATATGTTACTGGCTAAGGGACAGAAAGGAGGATCAGTGGAATAGACTTGGGGTAAATGACCTCAGCAAGACAGTCTATGATAAGCCCAAAGATCTGAGTTTTGGGGACCCAAACCCACTATTTGATAAAAACTGCTGGAAAAATTGGAAGACAGTATGGAAGAGATTAGGTTTGGATCAGCATCTCACACCCTACACCAAGATAAACTCAGAATGGGTGAATGACTTGAACATAAAGAAGGAAGTATAAGTAAATTAGGTGAACACAGAATAGTATACATGTCAGATCTTTGGGAAAGGAAAGATTTTAAGACCAAGCAAGAGTTAAAAAAAAACACAAAATGTAAAACAAATATTTTTCATTATATTAAATTAAAAAATTTTTGTACCAACAAGACCAATGCAACCAAAATTAGAAGGGAAGTAACAAAATGGGAAACAATCTTCATAACACAAACCTCTGGCAAAGTTCTAATTACTCAAATTTACAAAGAGCTAAATCAATTGTACAAAAAATCAAGCCATTCTCCAATTGATAAATCGGCAAGGGACATGAATAGGCAATTTTCAGTTAAAGAAATCAAAACTATTAATAAGCACATGAAAAAGTGTTCTAAATCTCTTATAATCAGAGAGATGCAAATCAAACCAATTCTGAGCTATCACCTCACTCCTAGCAGATTGGCTAACATGACAGAAAAGGAAAGTAATGACTGCTGGAAGGGATGTGGCAAAGTTAGGACATTAATGCACTGCTGGTGGAGTTATGAATTGATCCAACCATTCTGGAAGGCAATTTGGAACTATTCCCAAAGGGCACTAAAAGACTGTCTTCCCTTTGATCCAGCCAGAGCACTGCTGGGTTTGTACTCCAAAGAGATAATAAGGAAAAAAGACATGCACAAGAATATTCATAGCTGCACTCTTTGTGGTGGCAAAAAAATTGGAAAATGAGGGGATGCTCTTCAATTGGGGAATGGTTGAACAAATTGTGGTATATGTTGGTGATGGAATACTATTGTGCTAAAAGGAATAATAAAGTGGAGGAATTCCATGTGAATTGGAATGACCTTCAGGAATTGATGCAGAGTGAGAGGAGGAGAACCAGGAGAACATCGTACACAGAGACTGATACACTGTGATACAATCAAATGTAATGGACTTCTCCAATAGTGGCAATGCAGTGATCCTGAACAACTTGGAGGGATCTATGAGAAAGAACATTATCCACATTCAGAGGAAAAACTGTGGGAGTAGAAATACTGAAGAAAAACAACTGCTTGAGTACATGGGATGAGGGGATATGATTGGGAATGTAGACTCTAAATGAACATCCTAGTGCAAACATCAGCAACATGGAAATAGGTTCTGATCAAGGGCACATGTAATACCCCGTGGAATTGCGTGTCAGCTATGGGAAGGGGCAGGGGAAGGGAGGGAGGGAAAGAATATGCTTCTTGTAACCAAGGAATAATGTTCTAAATTGATGAAATATAATAAAAAAATTAAAATAAAAATAAAAACTTGGCAAGGACCTGGCTCCCTTATTTCATCATTAAGGACTTGGTGGGGCTAGGGAAACAGTGTTTTACAATTCTCAAGTTAGCAAACCATTCTGGAATTATAAGTCTAATGCTAAAATTTTTATTCCTTTGGAATATCTTTTGAGAACCATGTGGCCACTCCCATGCCACAATGATGCAGTATAACGGTAAATTTATCATCCATCCATCCATCCTTCCTTCCTCCCCTCCTCCCTCTCTTTCCCTCTCTCTTACCTTTTGGTGATGGGATGCCGTATGACTAGAAAATAGTGACAGTTGAGAAATCAAAATTGTAGGTAACCCAAAGGATGATGGAAACATGAAAGGAGGTTGCAGCATGTTACTGAAAAATCGTTTCTGTTAAAAAAGTAACAAATATCAAGTTCAAGGGTATACATTTGTTTTGGAAAAGAGATGGACCAGTCATATAGCAAGAATGGAAGCTATCACCTACACAGCCAAGGTGCTTCAGTAGTACTCAAGAAACATGAAAACAACCCGAGGCAGGATCATATATATTTTATTGACATTCTATGATAGATTTATGGAAAATGAAAAAAGATAGTATAGAATGAGAAAGTTTAGGAAGGTCATTATATATACCACTGGAGGAAGGAGTAACCACAAGATTAAGCATCTATTCTTTGTTCCAGACAAAGTAGATTACTAGTTCCTTAGCTTTAAACTGCCATTATTGGAAGGACTGAATGAGAAAATAGCTGTAAAGAACTCTGCAAGACTTACAGCACTATATAAAATTATCATATCATCTGTGTGTAATTGTATAAACTATCCCTCATGCATATCATTTGCTTTCTTCTCATTTCACCCTTTAAAATATCTATTTTCTTTCACACGATGTCATAGAAAGAAGAATGGACTTGGAGACAGGATGACCTGGGTTCTAATGTCACTTTGGACCCTTACTAGTCATGTGACCCTGGGCAAATCACTTAAAATTTCTGACCCATTTTGTCATCTGTCAAATGGATAGTAGTGTCAAACTTATAAGGTTGTTGTGAGAATCAAAAGAGATATTTGTCATGAAAACCACATATATACATATATACATGCAAATGTACATATATACACACATATATATGTATTCATAATATAAATATATTATATTGATTATGATTATTATAATCTGCACAAATTAATCAATTCAATTCAATAAACATTTATTAAGTACCGACTATGTGCCAAGGAGATTAATCATTATTTTCTTTCTTATAACCTTCTCTGATCCCACTCAGCTGAAATTATTCTTTCCCCCTCTAAATTTCCTAAAGAATTTATCTTGGATTCCCACTTTGTTCCCATCATTCCCTATTATATTATACACACGTGAATAGTTGTCTTCAGTTGAGACTATAAGCTTCTTGAGGTTGTTGGCTATTTTGTTTTGTGTTTGCTTTCCCAGTATTAAGTTTTACACACTGAAACCTCTTAATCAACTTCTGTCAAAATAAATGATTAAAATATGCTTCCTTTTAGGGTTGCCTACCAGTAGAGAAAAATCACTGAGGTAGCCATTTCTAATATGTTCAATAATTCTGGACAAAAGAAACTATAATCAAATGAGAGCTAGAGGCATTAACATATTGTGGGTTCAGGATTCCTCACCACTGCCCTCATGTCAAACAGTTCTATATTTAGAAGATTTTCTATAATGTCCAATTTCTATGTCTATAAACCCAATTTCCAAGGTATGTAAGCTTGACACTTGGTATGATAACTGTATATATACAACAGGCTCAGTCACATATGTCAGAGACTCCAAGTCTCCTGTCATTATCCAGAAGAGGAACCAGTCAGTTACTAAGCCCTTCAAAATTCCTGGGAGACATCAATAAAAAAAAGACATGCCACATATAAAATTATAATTATATAGCTCCCAGTGGTGTCATTCTGAAAGACAATACGGCCATTTACCATTTTGGAAGGCCTTGCCCAGACAACATTCCTTGGAACATCCTGTACTCGCCTGCCCTTAGTCTCTAAGGTCTTCCAACTTAAAAAAAAAAAATCCTATAACTGTGATTCTGTGGACTCCTTGGAGTAGAAGCCAAGTCCTCTTATTGTTTATAATGAATCTTCTCAGGAACCCAGACTGTTGATGTCAAAAGCTTAACCAAATAAACATTAGCCAAACAAAGCATCCAGAGGTTATTCCTCACCATTTGCTTCCCCCAACATCATCTTTTTTCTCCATCTTACTATTATAAAAGACAGGAATTGAAATTGCTATCATGGGCTCAAAAGGGACAGAAATAATTTTTTAGTCTGAGAGTTAAAAGGATGTAAAGAAAACAGCTCTGGTATAGGACTCAGAAGAAGTAAGTTTTAGATAATTGATTGATTAATTACTATGAATTAAATACCTACTATGTGCCACAATAGAGTGCTGAATCTGGAGTCAAGAAAATCTGAGATTAATTCTGGCCACAGACTAGCTGGGTGACCCTGGGCAAGTCACTTAACCTTGTTTGCCTCAGTTTTCTCACATGTAAAATGAGCTAGAGAAGGAAATAGTGAAATCACAAGGAAGTGAGCATGACTGGAAAGGATTGAATAAGAACAAGATGTGCCAAGCACCTTGATAGGTCCTAGGGATACAAAGACAAAGTCGAAACAATTTCTGTTTCAAAGAGGTTACATTATTATAGGAGGACAAGTGTATATAGGCATAAAAAATACAGTTTATAAGTAATAGTAAAAAAGGAGAGAGAGCATCTGCCTGAGAGTCTGAAGACCTGGAATTGTATCTCATCTTTGCCAATGTCTAACTTTGTGATCTCAGATGAAACTCAGTGCCTCAGTCACCACATTTGTAAAATGATGGGGTTGATCATGCTACATGTAACTTGGGATCTTATATTTGGAAGATGTACTGGGAAGAACCATATTGAGTGTTATGAGAGTTCTATGTGCATGGATCTACAAAGGGCATTTAAAAATATACTGGAATTATGATTTCATTAGTATGGAGAACTCTATAAATGAAGGAAGTTGAGCTGATTGACATCTGCTCTGAAACTTATAAATCTTAGAGAGCTGCCCCTTTAATATCTAATAGGGCACACTGAATGGCAAGTAGGGTAGATAATGAAACTATCTAAAGAGGAAAAAGGTCTGGTAGCTATGAAAATCTCTATTTTGGGCTATAAGCCAGGTCAGTAAAAGGAATTTGGACTGACAGCTGTCTTCATATGTATGATTTGTGACAAGTGTGGGAGAATACAAAATTTTTTTAAAAAAAGATTTTACAGAGAAGGCCAAAGAATTAATATCTCAAGGACACAATAGTTCTTTTTATTCAAATTAACTAGATGGCAAAATAGGATTTTTTCCTGGACAATAGAGAGAGTTGAAACTTTGAATAGAGACCTAACCTCAGAAGCAAAATATAGGAGAAATGAAATCATCATGGTTAGTACCCTAATTATGGAGCACTTTTAAGCTAATATATGAGAAATACTTTTAGGATAGCTTTTTTCAATTTTTTACTTATGAAAATTAACAAGATATAAATTAAGTATGATGCATGAAATTGTAACGGCGCCCAGATCTTGGCATGAGCTTTGGAACATACTTGGAACAATGTGACATTTATGTTAGATATTCAATTAATTTTTCCATGTAAATAGCAAGCCCAAATTTCATTCTACCTGGCGAGATGCCTCTCTTCTCTATTTGTGCAACTTGACCACCAATGGCTGTCAAAGGGAATTGATGAAGAAAGAAGTGAAAGCTTCGCCAGATGAAGTGATAGCATTGGTCTCACTATATTCTGTTACCAGGTAACACTGCATGGATTCCTTATCAGTTCAGCAAATGTTCTGGAGCATTTGGGTTCACACTGAGCTGTTTAGATCTCATTAGGAAATATCCCGTTAGGTTTCAAGAGGTATGGAATACTTTGAATGATTTTTACCAAGTCGAGAGTTAGATTTTCCACTTACAGTCACAGCAATTGGTGACACTTGGAGAGTGCTTTGAGTTTTGCTCACATTCCTTCATTTAAATCTCATAAAAACCTTGGAATTAGATTATGTTAATCATATATAATAACATTTATAATTATATCTATGGATACAAAAATCATTATTATTACTATATTTTGAATGAGGAAACTGAGGCTGTGAGTAATTAAGTAATTCACTCCAGATCACTTAGTTTGTAACTGCTAGAGGCGAGATTTGAACCCAGGTTTTCCATGCTCCAAATTCAGCCACAAAGCTATTAGAATACTTTCTTATTCTAACACATACTGAAGATTCTGGTGGAGAAGGTGATTATTATTCAAAACATGATAATTATAGGAATACACAAGATTTTCCCTTATCTGACAAGTGTTCTTAACCTGCATTCCACAAACTTGTTTTTAAAGAAATATTTTTAAAATTGTTTTTCAATAAAATTGATTCCTTTGTAATCATATATATTTTGTTTTATTCAATTTAAACTATTATCCCCCTAAAAAGGGGTCTGTAGATTTCACCAGACTTTCAAGGGAGTTCCATAACACGAGAAAGTTAAGAACATTCACTTTAACACAAATCTTCCAAAAAATAAAATAAAATCATATTTTTCTGAAACATATTTGTTTTTGTTGTTGTTCAGTTGAATCTAATGCTTTGGAACCACATTTGTGGTTTTCTTGGCAAAGATACTGGAGTGGTGTGCCATTTCCTTCTCCAGATCATTTTATAGATGAAGAAATAGAGGCAAACTGAGTAAAATCACTTGCCAGGTACACAGTTAGGAAATGTCTGAGGTCAGATTTGAATTCAGGTCTTCCTCGCTCCTGGCCTTATGTTCTATCTGCTGTGCCACTTAACTGCCCTATTTGTTTTTTGTTTTTTGTTTAGATTTTGTTAATTGTCCTATACAGATCTGGCCTTACAAAATAGAAGATGGTAATTTATATGTTGCAATTTTGTGAATCAAATTTTTCATCAAACAAGTTAAGTGCTTTTTATATATAACATTTTTTTTTTCTAGTTGCTGTGTAATACACAACATTAAGATGAGAGACAGTGCTTACCTTCATGCATTTTACTGTTGAGTAGATTTGAGGAGCACCAGGAAAACCTCTCCCCTCCCCAAAATACCTCCTCTAACACAGTTGTGTAAGATCTTAAATTTCCCACTATAAGATTCATTCCCCATTATTAAACATTACTTCTCTAATTTAGTGACAGCTAACCAGAGCTCTCAGCCTAAAGTCAGGAAGTCCTGAGTTCACATCTAGTCTCATACAATTCCTACCTGTGTGACCCTGGATAATTCATTTAACCTTTGCCTCAGTTTCCTCAACTGTAAAATAGGGATAATAATAGCACCTATTTCTTAGTGTTGTGAGGATTAAATGAGATATTGGTGAAGTGTTTATCATAGTGCATGCATGGCACATAGGAGGTGCTATGTAAATGCTATCTGTTATTAATTATTATTATTATTTCTTTGAAAAATACAAAACAGCAGGGGTAGCTAGTTGGTTCAGTGGATTGAGAGCCAGGTTCAGAAACTGGAGTTCTTGAGTTCAAATCTGAATTTATACACTGAACTGTGTGACCCTGGGCAAGTCACTTAACCCCTGTTGCCTAGCCCTTACCATTCTTCTGCCTTGCAACCAATATACAGATTTGATTCTAAGATGGAAGGTAAAGGTTTAAAAAAAATACAAAACGGTATAATGCCTTAGTGGGAACAATTCTTATTGGATATTTGCCATAGGACGTTAGCCTTACTTCCTTCATCCATAAGTAGCTTTTTACAGTTCAGCTGTGTAGGAAAGTCAAGCTTGGAAGGAGACCCGCAAGTGGGCAAAACAGACTTGAATCTCAGTTGATAAGGCAGATGCCTGAGAAATGCCTTTCTAATTTACTTCAGCAAACACTCAGTGTTCCACTAAGTGAATGTTTTCCCTTCTCATCTCTGCCTCTTGGAATGCCTATATCCATTTAAGGATCAGCACAAATTCTGTTTCCTTTAAGAAGTTTTTACTGATTTTCCTACTTAGCAATTTTTCTTGCCAAATTGCTTTGTATTTACATTTCTGTTTATGTGAGATCTCCATGAATGGGATCTCCTTGAAGACAGAGACTTTTTCTCTTAGGTCTTTACATCCTAGCACCTAGCACAGTGCTTTGCAAATAGTGTGTGTGTGATGAAATGCTAAATGAAGTAGAACCCTTAGGTGCAGTGGAACTAGTAGTAGGACCAATTAGGTGAGTGTCTGGGGCACAACCCAATTACAAACATTTTTAACATGAAAAAATACATGCACATGACCCAAAAGAAGACATATGAAAAGACGTTCTCAGCCCAGTCTTTGAAGAGGTAGGAAGTTCATAGGTAGCTTGTTGCAGATGTTTTGCAACTTTTTTCAACATATTGATTGATTGTGATGATTTCTCCTCTTATGTTTGTCTTGAAACTATATGTTATCTACTTAAATGAGATGATTCTCTGAGAGGGGGAGAGGAAAGGATATTGGGGAAAATCATGTAAGAAACAAAAGTAATCAATAAACTATATTTTAAACAATCCATGCCCATAATTTACATGCCAGAAAATTCTTCTCTCCATGGCAAAGAATTATGTATTTTTCAATATATCAAATCATGGATGTCACAATGAAAATTCAAAGTGTATCCTGGGCAGCAGCACACTGGGGGATATGAATTTTCAACTTAGTCTAGAGAATATATTGATCTGTCTGGTTTTGCTATTTTCTCCTTAAGTTGGAAATCTGAGTAGATTCTATCTTTTCCTCCATAATTTTCTCTTTCTATCCCCAATTTGTTTTCAAATTTGCTTTAGCCATACTACTAATTAGAATCCCTAAACTCAACCCCTCCTCCCCCACACCCCCAGTAATAGGGGCTACAGGTAAGAGCTACCAAACTGTACAGCATTCAGTAACCTTTCAGATTCTCATCTCCATTTACTAAGGATGATTCCTATAGCATGCCAGAATTACAAG